>NC_056726.1:51660770-51845770 GCF_019279795.1 Protopterus annectens
ATAAATAATCTACACACACACACACATATATATATATATATATATATATATATATATATATATATATATATATATATATGCACACGGGTCCCCTACTATTTACCGAAACGCCGATTCGACGACACGCGGAAGAGGAACGCGAAAGGACCGACAACGCAGTTGACCGACACGCTGGAATCCCGACAGCCGGAAGACCTACAAGGGGAATGTGTAAGCGCGACCTGGTAAGTATGCGATAGTGAGGGATTTAGGAGTAGGGAGCGGACAGGTAAGTGTGCAATAGTGAGGGATGTAGGATTAGGGTGTGTGATAGGTGAGTGTGCGGTAGTGTCGGAGCTTGGGGTTAGGGGTGGGTAAGTGAGATAGGGTTAGGGTGCAGGTAGGGAGAGTGTGCGGTAGTGTCGGAGCTTGGGGTTAGGGGTGGGTAAGTGAGTTAGGGTTAGGGTGCAGGTAGGGAGTGTGCGGTAGTGTCGGACCTTAGGGTTAGGGTTTGGGTTAGGGCTAGTGGATATGTCCTGTAGTGTACTGTGTTGTTTACGTGTAGTGTGTCGGTGTTATGGTGTTCGGTGTTTTGCGTTGTCGGTCATTTGGTGTCGGTGATTTATGTGTCGGCGGTTTGGCATTTCGGTAAATAGTAGGGGACCCATGCACACACACATATAACACACCCACACACGTATTTACAACATACATGTACATATATCTTGGATATCTACATCTACATACAACCACAAAACAGTCAATTGTACTCATAATCAATGAAAACTACCTCCAGTCCTGACCCTGATGCTGTAAGATCTCTTACATAAGGCCCAACTCCCAAAGATTTCACTGAGAACTTAGTCACTGTGCAACAGACTGTGGTCACTATATTCATTCCTAACCCTGATACTGGAGAAGCTCAGGCACAAGGTACAACTCCCGAATGATTTCACTGAACTCTTGTCACTTCACTGTACAATAACCTGTGTTACTACTTTCAGTCCTAACCCTGATACTACATGAGCTCTGCCACTATTACTTTATAAGTAACTACATGACAGTACTATTAATGTTGAATGACTGATTAGCATAGTACATCCAGCTTCTAAAGCAACTACCACTATATTATGTTTTTACTATTTTATTTTATTTAATTCTTCTAAAACATTTTTGAATTTTCAGTATTTCGTTTAATATTACATTTTAAGATTTTTAAGTTGATTTGATTGTTGCATTTCTATTTCACAGAACCTCTTGAACAAATACAAAGGTTGTTTAACATCCATATCTACATTTTAAGGATTCTATTTGAAAATGGTTGAAATACCTTTAAGAAACACTCTGTTTTTACCAATTGATTAATTAATTATTTGATTAAGGGCACTTTTAAAGTATATAAGGGATGTCTTGCAATATGTTAATTGTACTCTGATGATGCCCAGCTTGATGGGTGAAAGCGCTTAGTATCGTGTATCTGTGGACTTCTTGTTGGTGTTAAGTATTTTGTGTTATTTGAATAAACTGGACGTTTTATTAAGACTGGGACTCAAGGTTGCTGCTTCTTTCCAGCTTACAAGTTTACTCTTCATCTTAATTCGTTGCTCTGCCACAAGGGCCAACTCCAAAAGATTTCACTGAGATCTTTGTCACTGTGCAACATAAAGAAGTCTAACATAAACAGCCTTAGTGCGTATTAACGTTAACTTGTCAAATATGTGCCTGCCTGTGCTGAAAAGTGGCTGTGATATTCCCTAAAAACAGTAGTCCTTGTATTCTATGGACTAAGTTGGCCACTGTAAAAGTTCAACTAGGAAAGAAAAAGCAGCAAATGCACTGTGTGCAAAATTCCGTCTCTGTGTCTTGGGAATTCGTCCCTATTCAACGCTCATACCAGTCCACAACACCTTCAATGAAACCAAGTAGAAGTAAATAAAAGTTTATTGTAATGCCAACAAACAAAGAATGGTTAAGCGCTTTCACTTGAATAAAACAAGCTTCCTCACAGTGCATTTGCTGCTTTTTCTTTCATAGTTGAACTTTTATGGTTGCTGCACTGTTTGCTTCAGTCGAGTTCTAAGTTGGCCACTGTCCCTTCTCCTGACAAGTAAATTACATTGTACATGTCAGTTTCTTATTCTACCTAGCTTCATGATTTTGGCATTCAGTAAATGAAAGAAAACCTGTTCTACTTTGTGCCTCTTTGTTAACTGCTTTGTTCTGGCGATAACATAATTGCTCTCTGTAATACTAACATGAGGGTGAGAAGTTCACTACGCTCAGCTTCACTTTGCTACCCTACCCCTAGTTCCCACTCACCTCCTCATACTCTGCCATTATACTTCCCATATACACATTTCACCCGTGACACCTGTTTCTTAACTTTCTCTCCAAACAGCCTTACTACTATCATACAAACACTCCTGTTTGTATTTTACTGTTTCCCAGCTTCTATCTAACATTTAGCATCATTCCCAAAAAACTTTCTTCATCCCATACTGCTTTCCACTATACCCATTTATACTCATACCCCTTCCCAACAGTACTTTCATATTAATATGCATTTCAACTTCAACTTTCATTACATAAATCCTCACTACTCCCTTTCTTAACTAAACCCTCATACTCTTTCCTTCCAAACCCTCTATTTCTCACATTTCCAAAACACAAGACAAGACACCAGGATGGCCTAACTCTCTTCCTTCACAGAAGATACTTCCTTCCTACCTACCTTACACCAGCTTTCAGATACCATTACCACTTAATATCCTACAGCCCTGCATCTTCTTACTTCCCACCACCTGTTCTCAATAAAATATAAATCCTTTTACTTAATCATGCTACTTCTCAGCTTATGCTCTAGTCATCCCCCGTACTAAGCCATCTCTCATCCTACCATGTGTGAATAATAGCTATCAACATCTCTTAACTCTGTCCTAACAATCTATTCATACTTCCTCCATAAACTGTACACACATCACTCCAAACCTATTTAATGGCACTCCTCACTTTACTCCAAATATAGACTGATTAACTCCATTTCAATAATATCAAAATAAAATTAAGTGGAAAAATATTCTCAAAAACAAGAATAAGTAATACTCCAATATACTAAGATCATCCTTGGATGACAGGAATCACCTGAATCCTGCCAAACCAATCACAGCTATCAAGACAATTCCCTTCCACAGACTACTCTAAACCCACAATAATCAACACCTAACCCTGGTAATCTAACTTTTGCTGGCATAAATATTACTAGCATAAATAAAACTACTGAACTACGTCTGGATTAATCAACACAAGCCTGATATTCTCGCTATAACTGAAATTGGCTTAAACCCAACATAAAAACCTTCAAAAGTACACCCCCAGCTAGGATATCATCCATAATGACCACATAGAGAGGAAAGGTGGTGTCATTGCTTCAGTATTTCCCAACAACTACCACATTTCCCCTACAACAAACCAATAACAAAATTCAGTTCAGCAGAACTTCTTAGTATTTTCCTGAAACTAAACAGATATAAACAAATATATCTTACTGTCCTTTACATCTCTACTGGTGACAATAAAGCTACACTGAAATATATCTTGCATTGGATATCCATAACACCACAAGAAAAAAATATTAGCAGGTGATTTCAATATCTATTGGTTGGACATAACCTCCAACTCCCCTACATTTAAAATAGCTGCATATGGTTTTACACAACTAGTTAATAACCCCACACAGTGTATCAAGACATCAAACTCCTTATTAGACTGGATCCTAGTATCAGACTTTAACAAATTCCCTACCACAGGTACAATGTCAAACTGTCTCAGCCATCTCCCAGTCTATACAACCAGACATCTTACACATGCACTTAAACAGCATATTTATAAAAAGACAACCTGTCCAAGTTTAACACTGATATAGTCATTACTACTCTATCATCTATTAACCGGAACGTCCTAAAAGATCCTCCCCTTAGATGATACTGTAATAAATTCAATACAACTTTCCTAAATAGCCTTGAACCTGTTAGAAGGAAGACACTAAAAACAAATAAAATTTAGGTATCCAAGAAGAGTAGAATGCTAATGCAGGCTAGAGAGAAAGATTAGAAAGAATGGCAAACAATCAAAATAAAGCGAAAACCTCAGAATGCTCCACCAGCAAATTAAAGAAAAACAAAAGAAGACAAACTATAAACTAACAATTTTTAGAATAATAGTAAACACAACCCTAACAAAATTCTGGTCAGCCATTAAATAAGTCTTATATCCAAGCCAAAAATTCAAACCTAATCCCTCTCCCAGTAACTTACCATTTGAAACTGCAATAGAATTCAACTCTTATTTCACAAATAGTGTAGCATCCCTAACAAAGGATTCTCCAAACATCCAAGTCTAATTCTGCACAACAGTCACATATCACCACATCCACTTTTACCTTCAAGTCTGTGCCCACATCCTATATAGAAATGAAAGTTACGTACTTAGCATAATGACAGTTCTGTCTTGTCTGCCTGTCTCTGTTTGGTTCAGTTTGTGGGTTATCAGATCCAGTGCTGACCAAATCCTCAAGACTTCAACTCACCGGGCTTTTCCTCCCTCACCACAACCCCCACTCTCCAGCAGATACCTTGGATCGAATTTGCCCCATATAAATGTAGCCCTAAATTTCCTTATAATAAGAGTAGCACAAAGGACTCCAAGAAAGTAGCAACTCAGCTTCACCCACTTGGTCATCTTACGCACCAACACTAGCCAAAAAAAGGTGTGGCCAGGAGGGGGGATACTGAGAAAGACAACACAGATCTATCATCAAGTGTATAGTTTTCGCATCTGATGTTGTTTTCTCCGTCTGGCTTCAACCTGAGGGACAGAGTTCCCAGCCAAGTAAAACCCCCTGGTAAGATTTATGGAAGAATATTCTATAACACAGTGGAGGCACAGGCAGGCCTGGACCTACACTGAATGTCCAGCTTGTAGTGAAAAACAAAGGCTTGCTGGCCCACCTCAATATCTGTTGCACAACCCTCATTCAAGGGAGTTCTTTAAAAGAGTCAAAGTCTTGCCTTTCAAGGTATAAGCAAAGGAAATGCAGTGACAGCCATTTAGATAACATTACTTTAGATGCAGGTCTGCACAATCTGGATTCCTAAAAGCTTTTGTCCTATCCAGGTAAAATCTCAATTGTCTATGCACATCCAAGCAGTATAGGAAGTATTCACCCTTGTTCAAGAAATTATGAAAAAACACAGGAAGGTGAATAAACCTGTTCAAATTACTCTCAGAGGCTACCTTTGGAAGAAATGAAGGACTGGTGTGGACTGAAACCCTATCTTTATGAAAAAACAGCTAAGGAGAAGAATCTAGAGCTTGTAGCTCAGCCAAGGTAACGCCCATCACAAATAAGCTTTTCCAAAATAACAACTTTATGTCTGAGGCAGCACAGGGTTCAAAAGGAGGGCCAGAAAGGCCTTGCAATATAAAAGGCAAATCCCAACTGGGATGGGATGTCAAACAGGACGCAGAAGAAATCCACCTTTCAGAAACACCTTGAAAATTTTTAGAGCAGCCAAAGGAACCTTATCCCTACAGATATGAAAATTAGAAATGGCTGCCAATTGTACTTTGATCACAGATAACCTAGAACTCAAATTAAACATTTCAGCAAAAAAATCAATAAGAAAAAGGATCTAACACTTGAGATTCTGCCCAAATGGCAAAATACCTCAATTTACTCGAATACACTTTCCTAGTAGATAGTTTTTGGGATAAGACAAAATATGCACAACGTTAAGACAGCTTGGGATGCCTTGCCATCAAGGGAACTGGAAAAAACAGGGGTTAACTTGACAGCCTGTAGATTGAGAAGATCCACACTAGATGGATACGAAATGAGATCTGGAATGGGATCCAGAACCCAAGGAGAGCATCACAGAAGAGGCCATAGAAAAGGGAACCATACCTGACGAGGAAAGAAAGGAGATATGAGGATCACTGTCGCTCTGCAACAGGCTGCCTTCTGAAGAAACTTGATTATCAGGGGAACTGGAGGAGTCTCTGGGGCCAAGCATACACAGTAGCATCTCAGGGTGATTGCCCTTGAGGAGGGAGTAAAGCGTAACAGTTGTTGCATTTCACAGAGAGCCCCACCACTAAAAAATCCAAGCTGCTACTCGGATTCCACTCATGAGCAAGAAGAATATTGCTGCTCAAAACTGTCAGCCAGGATGTTGGACCTTCACAAAATGGGAGTTGCAATCATAAACTGTTGAGATGAGATTGCCCATTGACAAACCCTCATGGCCTCTCAGAAGAGAAGATAAGAAAGTGTTCTCCCCTGTTTATTCAGATAACAGACCATGGATATATTATCCATCTGGACTGAAATCACACCACTTGGGAGGACATCCTGAAAAGCCTGCAATGGAATGAAGATGGTCTGCACATCCAGGACACTGATGTGAATGTTGGCCTCCGCAGATGACCAGGACCCTTGAACTGTCCTCCCTTTGAAATGCGCCCTGCCCACCCAAGAGGGGAGGTGTCTGTGATGACTATGGCCACAGGATTGGTCACTAAGTGTGAGCGTAACCGCCACCAAATCTGATCATGATACACCTTTGACAACCTGATGGGAAAGTCTATTGGATGAGTCAAAAAGGACCAATGTAGCATGACAGTCTACTGCAGACCCCTCATATGGTACCTTGCTAAAGGAACCAACTCTATCAAAGCTATCATGTGGCCCAAAAGTTTGAAAATTGCATAAGCTAGGGGTTTTGCAACAGCAATCACAGATACGGTCTAAGATCAAAGCCCAGTAATGCCTGAGCTTGGCTGTTTGGCAATTTGATGATGATATTCAAGTGGCAGCCTATGAACTGTAATGTCTGGACTGGCTGTAGACTCAACCTGAGGTACACAGCAGTTATCCCTAAATGGCTGCACAACTGGAATAAGGTATCCCTAGCTGTGATTAGGGATGCTCTGTTGGGGGCAGTGAGGAGCCAATCATCCAGGTGTGGAAAGCTCTGAAATCCTTGCATCTGGAGCCAGGCTGCAACCACTGCCACTATCCTGGGGGGTGGAGAGACAGAAGGGCAGGACTATAAACTGCTAATGACTGGCCCACAGCCAGAAGTTGAGAAACCTCTTGAAGCACCTCTCTATCTTGATATGATGGTAGGTGTACTTGGGGTCTAATAAAGCACATTCAATCAGTCTTCCTCAGCAGAAGTAAAATGGGCTGCACTATGACCATCTGGAATTTGGTACCAAGAACACCGTTAAGTAGACGCCAGATCCTTATTGGTCTGGTAGGACCTCTTGGATGACTCAATTTGCTAGCAGCTTCTGAATCTCTAATGCTGCCAACATTTCTGACAGGGAGGGACGTCTGAGAGATATCCGAGACTGAAACTTGGAATTTGTAAAAAGGGAATGGTACAACCTCTGGAAATGACTCAATGCTCATGCATCTAAAATGCTGGCCTCCCAACCTTCTGAGTGAAAAGCCAAGCAATCCCAGACTGCCTCCAAAGCAGGATGGTCAGGCAATCCTTCAGGATCGCTGAAATGGCCTGCTGGAGAAAGCACCATGCAAGCCCTGATTTTGCAGACAGCACCTGCCCAGTGGCAGCACCTGTTATGGTTCAACCCCTCTTCCCCAACCTCAAGTGGAACCCTCAGATGGGTCATCCTGGGAAGGTTGCTGCAATTTTCTACAAGGAGACGTTTGCCCCCTTCTGATTCCCTGAAAGGTTCACTGAGGGTTAACAAAACACGCTCCTAATTTGGACAACATCTGCCCACTCTACTCACTCCTAGCAAAAGTGTCTTTAAACTTGGGCCCAAACAAGCAAAAGCCATCGAAAGGGGTATTAAGAAAATGTGACTTGCAGTATTCTGTAAAGTTGCATAGCTGCTTCCAGGTGTAGTATTGCATGGCAATGCGAGTGCCAGCTGCTTGAGATGCTCCATTAGCTGCATTAGAAATGAGCTGCATGGAGACGTTGGCAATGAGCTGAACAGTAAACAGCTGAGTCTCCAGTATTTTCTAAACCTCCAGAGACTGTTACATCTTAATATTGCTTGACACTTCACCCACAAGGTCAAACTAAAGCCTTGTCAAGTGAGATAAGTAGTTGAGTGCCCTCAAAGCAAATGTTGCTTAGGCATAAGTTGGCCCAAAGCCCAAGATTCTATTCTAGCAGTAAAAAGCCACATTAATCTACACCTAACTCCTAGAAAAACACTACACACAGAAACCACAAACTAACAATCAAAAAAATCTCACAAGGCGGGAAAAGGTGCTGCTAACTGAACATACACACAAAAAAAAAAACTATAAAACCTAAGAAAAAAACTAACACCTAAGCGTAGGTAAACTATCTAACCTAACACCAACTATGACTAAAAGGTAGGGGAAGAAACAGCAAAACTATACAAAAAAGGATATGGTGTAGTGGAGCCATAGACTGAGCTGCTGACTGGAATGGTGGCAAGCTTGATTTGCGGTATCTGCTGGGGAGTGGGAGACTGAGGGTAATGGAGGCAAAGCTTAGCAAGTTGAAGTCTTGAGGATTTCACCAGCTTCAGATCTAATAAGCTACAGGTTGAAGCTAGATGGAGAAGACAACATCAGTTCTACTCAAACTCAAACCATACTCTACTTCAGCAGATGATCTTCCATGCAAATACCTTAAAATAGCACCTGACAGCATTGCCTATCCTTGCTCAATCCTCAAATATCGGTCAATCCAGGAATCCCACGTTCCCTCTCTCTGGTAAAAATCACACATTTTCATACATGGAGGAAATTCAATAGGCATTACTAAGTTTCGACCCATAGCAATCTTATCCACTCTCTTCAGAATAGCTGAAAAATATATTCAAAAACAATTGTTAAACTATCCCTTGCAGGAGGAACAGTTAGTCAGTGATGCTATTCGTCCAAATCTCCAAACCAACAACTACTCCCTCCTGGACTTGCTAATCACTAATAACCCTACCATCCCCTCCTATATATCTGTTCTTCACTCCAGACACCCCAAACTAAACTGCACTGTACTTACCATTCCTTCTCCATTCTTGCACCCAAACTTTGGCAATCCCTCCCCTCTCTCCTTAAAGAGCTCTCCTCTTTCCCCACCTTCAGAGCTCAACCCAAATGACACCTCCATCAAAAATCTGACTGCAAGTGCTTTTGCACTGGACATTTAACCTAACTGCCTCCTCTCCTGCAGCAATTCGACTTTGACCCTCTGTTCTCAGCTGCTGCTTCCCTCTCATATTTACCACTAAAATTAATTCACATTTGATTTTCTATGCTGCAAATCTTACATACATATTGTATCAAATATCTATGCGATCTCCCTTCTGTGATTACACTGTTTGCGAATTTCTTCTATTTTTTTTTTCTTTGTGAATCTCTTCACTCAGGTGATGCTTGCAAATGGCCTCTAGTGATCAGTGTACTAACCCAGTAAACAAACCAAGATAAACATTCTGTCAGTTTCTCTGCTTAGTGGACACCATGCAGATCTCACTTCATTAATATCTTTTATTCAAGTAATCACAAGAATTTCCTTTTGCTTGCTTCTTGCTTTCATAAATTCCATGAGTGTTTTACTACAGTACACTGTTTACATTTTAGTGTGCATATTTATATTTACTTATTACATTTATTGTTTGGTACAGTACAGCTGTGATCATGCCCCGTTTCAGTGGAAGTTAGATGTAGAAGATCTCCAACAATGATATGTAGCAATTAAAGTAACTTCAAAGACTGCTATTCAAAAATATATGTATGCAAAATAATGTGCAAATAATGCAAAAATACACAGATAGTCATCATGTATAAAATGATTAGCGATTCTAAACAACTGATGGGGCATTAGAAGATAGCAATCTAAAAAGGTTTGATGAAATTAAGACAGGAAAAAAAGGAAGGGGTTAAGAGGTTAAATAAGAGTAGTACAAGGTGGAAAGGAAAAGAAGAAGCTAAGTGAAAGCAGCAGAGGAGAGAAAGTAAGAAGTGAGAATCAAATTTCAGAAAAGTACTGTAGACACACACACAATAAAGAATGGAACAGCCTGGCTGTAGCTCTCCTTTCACGCAGTGACATATCCATGTAGTGCACAAGTATTTTTCAAGTTTGTCTGAAACAATATGAAGATGGTTTGAGCTGCACCCTCTGATGGGAAGAAGTAAGCTTGAGTGATAAGTTTTGATAAGTGGGAATTCAAAAGATTGGGCTTATGAAGACTTACAGTAAATGACACACACCACCTACGTCAGTTGCACAAGTCTGAAATCTTCCAACAGAGTCCAAAATACCATGGGGGAGATTTGTTGATATTGTTGTAGATAGCAGAAATAAAAATGTAATTTTCTCTAATAAAAACATTGTTGATTTCCCTATTAAATCTAGAAGAAGGCAAGATGCTCACTGATAAATATAAGTGACTGGGAACAGCAGCACCCTTTTGATTACAGAACACTTCTCACACCACAATGAATACCTGATAATGTTGAGTTAACAGTAGGTCTACAGCACAGCACATCACTACAGCATGGCTTTCTCAGAATTACTTCTGAAGGTAATGCACAGCAAACGCAGATGGTAACCAATGAGTGAAATGCACATCAGAGAAGTATTGATGACTATTGGTCTTGCACCAATACAGATCTGCACCTTTCACTAATGTGAAGCCCAGTAACAAGGTCGGGGCATTACTTCAGTCAAGCTGACTGAACAGCAGAAGCTGTATTTAATTGGCACACCATCCAGATAAATGTTACATTACAGTTTGCACAGATGGTTAAGACTGTGTTAGCTGCAGTTCCTGTGGTTCAGGTTTGATGCCCTCTATTCTCATTTGCCTACTGTGTGATCCTGAACAACTCACCTAACCAGAGAGTGCATAGAGGCAACTGAGAATTTGGGCTGTTTCCTCAATTGTACTCTGAACTGCAAGCCATTTAACTACCTATAAACCCAAGTGTTAGAAAGAAAATCATGATACACAGAACAATCACCAGTTAATCTCCAAACTGTTTAAGCATAAATCATAACATTCACTCTTTCAGAGGAAAGGGATTTTCATTGGCCTGTTATGACCACCATATCCATTCATCCACAACCTCTTTTTCCCATTTTTGTACACAGGGTCAGGGTTCATAGGTTGGTACTAGGTAATCGATCCTAGGGCCTAGCCTAGCCATAACAATTCCCTGGTTATTTCTTCCTAGAATATTTACTTCCCTGGTCCCCTGTCTAGCAGGGCGACTGACATGATCCCCAGGGTGAATTTCCTCTCTCCCATCCAATCGTCAAGGTTCTTTTTGAAGAGGGCCACAGAGGCGCTCAGCTTGACATGTATGGGCAGTCTATTCTAGAGTACGGGGAGTCTCTGGGTCAGGAAACTATCCCTCCAGCATGTTTTGTTCATTGTGATGATCAGGTTTAGATCCCTGGAGCGCATCTCTGAGGGATTGGGATTTCTTTAAGTGTAGCATGTCCAACAGCACTGGGTTTGATGTGGCCTTGTATGTTAAGCAGACATTGCCTCTGAATAGGCGATATGCAACAGACTACAGGTGGAGATTTTTTAGATGGTCAGCATAGGGCTTCTGCTTTATGCCTGTGATTCTTTTAGTGAGGTATTTCTGTGGCCTTTCCAGTTGTTGCAGATATCTTGTGAGGTACATACCAAACAGGTGTTTTACTCTATAATGGGTCTAATGAGGGCTGAGTACAGTGGGACAATGACCTCCTTTTTTCTGGATGAAAAGCCCTTAGTGATGAGGTGTGCCACATAGAAGGATTTCCTGACTGTTGTGGCTATGTAGTTATCGAAGGTGAGACCACTGTCCACCTGTGTCCCTAAGTCCCTTATCACACTTTCAGTGTTTAGTGTACTGCCACTTATGTGGTAATTCATGGGTACATGTTTTTTCCCAAAGGGGATAACTATACATTTCTTGGCATTGAGCTTGAGCCCATGGCTCTGGCACCAAGCATCTGTTTCTGTAAGGCCCTTTTGTAGAATATCCACATCATTTGGGGATTTGATAATGGCTCTCAGTTTGCAGTCATCTGCAAACTTTGTTAGCCAGAGTCCCTTAGTGCTGGCCTGTACTTCAGAGAAGTAGATGCCAAACAAGAGCGGTCCCAGGACTGAACCCTGACGTACTCCGCTTGTCACTTGTCTGAAGCTGGATTTTGAGTCGGCTACTTTTACAGTGTGGGTTCTGTCAGTAAGCCAGTTGGCAGCCCATCGAGTGATGTAGGGATTAATACCCAGCTTAGTAAGTTTATCTATGATTCCAGAGTGGGGGATGGTGTCGATGGCCTTGGCGAGGTCCAGATAGGCTGGGTGGACCATCTTACCCTCGTCCACGGCTCTGGAGACTTGATTCGAAGAAGTCAATCAGGTTGAGGAGACAAGATTGCCCTTTACGAAACCAAACTGGGAGGGGTCCAATGTTTGAAGGTTGCCATTGTCTTTGTTTATACGTTCCAAGGCTTTGCAGATTAGGCTCGTCAGACTGATGGGACAATAGTTCCCGGGATCCAAGGGTGTCACTTTAATGGTGACAATCGTCTAGAATCCATTTTACACCACCAAGTGTCTAGCATCAAATGCTGCCTGCACCTTTTGCAGAAAAAAAGTCCATTATTTCCAAACTGAACACAATTTGTGTTTTCTTGCGCAATGTAGGACTAATTTCTTAGCTTGCATTCCATTACATTGCACTTTTGTACAGTGCCCATCACAATAAAGAATGTTGCAATGTATTAAAAAGACAAGGGGTTATAGAGTTCTAAATTAGCACACCTAAGCCAGGATGTTTGTCAGGGATAGTCAAGATTTTAGAAAGTACAAAGCCAACAGTGGGAGCACTTAAATATTGGAGTCACATGACAGCCATCACTGGCCACATGACACACACTTCTGACACAGCTATTTTGTGCTACCATTGCAGCTGGAGAACAGATTATATAAACTGCATTTCTAAGGACTATAAAATGAATATCTGTTTTATGCAAGCAGTGACTACAGCTGAATTATTCACATTTAGTTACACTTAAGCATTATGGTATCTCACAGAAAAAGGCCTGGGCAGGCTTCCCATTTGCAGGTTATTAGGATGTGGTGTGCTGCTAACAGATTTAGTAATAAAGCATTCTGTAACGTGAACCAGGTTGTGGGAGGTGCCAGAGGAAAAAATATCACCTAAAGGAAAAAAGTAATGCTGTACTTCAAGACTGCATAAACCTTTAAAAATTATGTTGCATTTATTTTGCAAGATATTGGCTAGACAAAGAACAACATTCATGCACCTTAGAGCACACTCACATTACCAAACATACATTTCTGGGTATCACTATGATTAGGTTGCAGATATTCCACAGCATACCTCTCAACCTTATAGACCAAAAAACCTGGGCAAAGTCTAAAATAATGGGGGGACAAAGGCTCTTATAAATTTAGAAAGCTGTCAGAATAACTGGACACATTTTCTGAAGGAAACTCAAATGTATGTCATTATTTAGGGACTTCAGTCCTCAGTGATTTGGCAGAAAACCACAAATTTTAAGAGGAACAGACCAAGTAAATGAAGCATTCAGCGAAAATCTGGACAGATTTGAGGTCTGCACCACAAGTTGGTTTGGAAGAAGACAACTGTCATTAAAAAACATTGATAAGGCTAGGAGGTACACTGATCATTCAGGCTTTGAGAAATTCAAAATTAAATACATACATACATACATAAAAATTAATAGCACAATGTAGTATTAAAATGGGTACAATCCCTTAGGTTGTGCCAGCAGTAAACAGAAAAAGAGGACTGATAAAAATATATAGTTATCTAGTGCTACGTAATATAAGGGCAGTAAAAAGGTGTCTTGTTTACTTAGGGAAGAGGAAAGTGGTCACAACTCTTGTCTAATACATAAAGTGACTTGCTGGGTTGAAAGTATGAAAAGGTGTATAGTAGGACAGTGTACCCCATGAGGGAAACTACAGTGTGCAGGATATATTCACCAAAGCTGAGTTTAGGTGTTTTACAGGTGAAGACTTTTTCTCAAAACACACTGGTCATGCCACTGTACTAAACCTGCCTAAACCTGTCCAATACCCAAACTATGCTCTGTCTCCCCTTTTTTTCTTTTAACTAATTCTTCTGTCATTTCCTTTTTAACAATATAATAGCCTCTTTGCTCTGTAATTTCTTCTCTCTATCACTTATTTGAAAAAAAAAATATTATTAAAAACATTTAAATTTTTCTTTGTAACTAATTATTACTTCTACCGATCATTAGCAGCATCTTTTATTGTGTAATGTAGTGTACATGGCATTAGACTGTATACCGCCTGTTTTATTTTTCTTTGCCATTAAGTGATGTACTTCACCTATATTTTTCTTTGCCATTAAGTGGTGTACTTCACCTGTACATTGAACTAGATTGTATGCCTGCTCTTTGCATTATGAAATGTACCCCATGTCATTTTTTGAAACTCTAGTGTGCATATTAACTGGATGTGTCAGTGCATATAGTACTATAACTTCAGTTTTTTTTAATATATTTCTTTTTTAATTATTTATGTTAACAGTTTGTCATGGAGCTTATCTCCCCGGGCCTCTACTGAAAATGGACATCTATCCAGTTAGACTAGCCCGGTCAACAAATGTAAAATAAATAAATAAATGCATAAATTTGCTATGAATTTAGCATAGGAAGGCTTTCAGAGTGGTTTGCTTACATAATGGTTGGTTACTGCTTATTAATGACTTGTTACTGAATATGAATCAACATATGGTTTGGCAAAATACTAAATATATTTGAACAATATTAGAGTTGATGTGGAAGATAAGAGATTCACTCCCATGACACTGAAGAATGAGTACACTTCCCTGCTAAAGCAGCATTAGTAATAACTATCAAACATCCAGGCAGAGAAATATTACAGCTGGAATAGTTTATAAGGCAGGCTCAACAACGCTAATTCCATTATTGGAAAGAATGCTGAATGGTAAGTTGTTAATTATTTGAAATTGAAGTGATAATTACTCACTGAATGATACATATACAATGGAATTATGTATCCTGAAAATCCTGGTTACAGATATAGCTAGAAATATCAAAGATGTGCATGATGACATGAAATAAAACAAACAGCCTACATAGATTCATAAGTGTATACTATGCTAACTGCCACTATAGCCCATTTAAGCCTAACCATGCACCCCAAATTTGACAAGTTCTGGTACACGTGACAGGTATAAACAGGGGCCTGGGAGATGAACCATTTACAGGCTGCCTGTGTCCATTAGAGACACAGGTGACAAAATGGGGATAAAATAGAAGTTATGTTCTTACCATAACGTTCCATGTTAGTTGTCTTCTTCTCGCCTTCTTTCTTGCTGGATGGGTTCGGAGCCGACCTCGGCTCCGACTCGGCCACTCTAAAAGCTCGAGAGTTGGTTCCACCGGCTCGAGGCTCCCCTTATATCCCACAATGCTAGGCGGTATTACCTCAGATCTCGTTTGTAAGCTAGGCCCAGCCAATAATAAATCCAGAACTACTGGAAAAGGGAACACCACCTCTATAAAAGGAGAGGAAGAAGGTGACCTGAAACCTGATGAAGGGATATATGCAAAGTATAGCATATACATATACAATAGAGGTGGAAGAAAGAGAGGTCACAATCAAACTCCTCTAGGTCTGTCCAGGCTAGGGAAGGAGGGGGACGAAGAAAGAAGGCGAGAAGAAGACAACTAACATGGAACGTTATGGTAAGAACATAACTTCTATATGTTAAGTTGTCTATCTCGCCTTCATTCTTGCTGGATGGGACCGCGTCCCTAGCACCTTGTCCCGGGTGGCCTATCGGAACAGACTCTTGAGAACAGTGGAACCAAAATTAGCTCTATGTCTAGAAGCTAGATCCAACTTATAATGAGAAATGAAAGTGTGAGGAGTAGCCCATGTAGCTGCTGCACAAATGGTATCAATAGGCAGCCTGTCTTGGAAAGCTAAAGAGGTAGCCAAAGCCCTAGTCGAATGAGCCTTAGGTTTGTTAGGCAACTTTTGGTGTCTAATTTCATACACAAAGGAAATCAGGGATGTTAGCCATCTGGATAGTGATACCTTAGAAACTGCAAGGCCCTCTCTACCTTCTGCATAAGAAACAAACAACTGGTCAGTTTTTCTGATCCGTTTGGTCCTGTCCAAATAATATCTCAATTGACGATGAACATCTAGCCAATGCAATTTTTGTTCAGACCTGTTAGAAAAATTAGGAAAAAACACAGGGAGGTCTATGTCTTGATTTAGATTTGCCACAGAGGCTACTTTAGGTAAGAAGGATGGATTGGTCCGTAAGGATACCCTATCCTTATGAAACAACAGATAGGGTAGTCGACTGCTGAGTGCATGAAGTTCTGAGACCCTTCTAGCTGAAGTAATGGCTACCAGAAAGAGAGTCTTCCAGGATAGCAATTTCATTGAACAAGAAGCTGCAGGTTCAAAAGGGGAAAGAATCAAAGATGTGAGAACTAAATTAAGGTCCCAAGAAGGAGGAGGAGTTCTTATCGGAGGCTTAAGGAGAAAAACTTCCTTCAAGAATGCTTTGCAAAGCTTGTGGGACATGATGGCAGAATCTGAGATGCCCACATGAAAGTTGGATATAGCTGCCAATTGAACTTTAAGAGTAGAAGGAGATGAACCTGCATGAAAAAGTTCAGCTAGAAAATCCAGAACTGTTTGGATGGGAGCAGTAAACGGATCTAAGTCCCTTCCTTGAGCCCAATAGGCGAAACGTTTCCATTTACTCAGATAAATCTTCCGAGTGCAAGGTTTATGGCACGCTATCAAAATATCTCGAACAGACTGAGATATTTGAGGCAGCCTCGCTAAGGTTGGAACTGGAGGAACCAAGCAGTGAGGTTCAGAGAGGGAGGGAGCGATGTAACTGACCCGACTGATGGATCAAAAGATCTGGAACTAGGTCCAGATGCCAAGGTTGCTCCAACAGAAATTGATGTAGAAAGGGGAACCAAACCTGTTGAGGCCAGTAAGGAGCAATGAGGATCAATGAGGCCTTCTGAGCGATAGCTTTCTGTATCACTTGAGAGATTAGTGGGAAGGGAGGAAATGCATACAGAAGTCCCCGGGGCCAAACTTGGACTAGAGCCGCTCTGCTGGGCTGGCCTGGTAACGGGAATAGGGTGAAATAATCTCTGCACTTGCTGTTTTGGGGAGTAGCAAAAAGGTCGCAGCAAGGCTGACCCCACTTGAGAAAAATTTTCTCCAAAACAGAATCTTTCAGAGACCACTCGTGAGGCATGAGGATAGCTCTGCTCAACTTGTCCGCGATAAGACTGGACCTCCCGGGGATGTGCGTTGCAATCAGAAACCGCTGAGAAGAAATCGCCCATTGCCACAGTCTGAGTGCTTCTCGACACAGGGGATAGGACCTGGTTCCACCTTGTTTGTTGATATACCACACTACAGACATGTTGTCCGTCTGGATTGCTATCGTTCCCAAGGGAAGAGAGTCTTGAAGGGCTTGCAACGCTAAAAGCACTGCTCTCATCTCTAGAACATTTATATGCAAGTGGCGTTCGTCTGGTTGCCATATGCCCTGGACTGTTCTGCCCTGATAATGCCCCCCCCACCCAATCAGGGAGGCGTCCATTGTCAGAGTAGCAACCGGAGGGGGAGGAACAAAGGGTCTTCCCAGGAAGAGCTGGGGGGAAGAAATCCACCAAAGAAGATGATTCTTGCATGCTTGCGTAATCATAATGGTGTGGGACATCGGAAGTTGTTGGTACGACCATTGTGTGAAGAGCATCCATTGAAGGATTCTCATGTGAAATCTGGCTAATAGAAGTAGAGGGATAGCAGCCGCCATAATCCCTAGTACTTTCAGAACTAATCTGACTTTGACTCTGTTGCTGTGGAAGAAAAGGGAGACCAGTTTGCGTATGTCTGCTATTCTTTGGTCTGTGAGCCTCGCAGACATGTTGACTGTGTCTAGATTTGCGCCTATGAAGGAAATAGCACGACAAGGCAACAAAACAGACTTTTCGCAATTTATTGAGATACCTAACTTTTGACAAATGCGAAAGGTGTAGTCTCTGGCTATTAGAAGGAGATGCTTGGTAGGAGCTGTGAGGAGCCAGTCGTCTAAGTATGGAAACACCTGGAATCCTTGACATCTCAGGTGAGAAGCTACCACTGCCATGCATTTGGTAAACACCCGGGGGGGCAGTGGTGAGTCCAAAGGGCAGGGCTCTGAACTGAAAGTGACTGGTTCCCAGCCTGAAGGGGAGGAATCTCCTGGAGCGTCTGTTCATTTTTATATGATAGTACGCATCCTGGAGGTCTATAGAGCACATCCAGTTTTCCTTTCCAAATAGGGGTAGGATGGATTGTAGCGTGACCATCCGAAATCTTGTTTTCTTGACTGACTTGTTCAAGATACTGAAATCCAAAATGGGTCTCCAGTCCCCTGTTTTCTTTGGAACCAAAAAGAACTTGGAGTAGATTCCGGATCCTTGCTGGTCTGCTGGCAGTGGCTGAATGGCTCTTTTTGCAAGCAACTTTGAAATTTCCAACGCTGCTTGATCCCTTTGAGCGGGTGGAACATCTGGAAGGGATTTTTTTGATTGATTTGGAATACGAAAGAACGGAATGGAATAGCCTTTGGAAATGGACTGTACCCACTTGTCTTGAGTTAGGGATCGCCAGGCTTCTGGGTACAGTGACAATCTTCCCCCGACTGCCTCCGAAGGTGGACAGTCGGGCAACACCTCAGGGATGCTGGAAGGGCTTATCGGAAAAGGTTTCTCGATTGCCCTGGTTCTGCGGACCCCCCCTGCCCCTAGGGCGACGTCTACCATTGTTGTTCCCTCCTCTGCCTCTGGAGGGGAACCGACTCTGTGCATCAGGCAAAGTCCCTTGAGATTGCTTGCGGAACCACATTTTCCCACTTTTCTGGCCTTTGGGGTAAGGCCTAGAAGGAGTAGAAAAACGGACTCCGACGGCAGAAAGAGTTTTGCCATCCGTCTCGCACCTCGTCAAGGTTTCTTTCACTTGAGGACCAAAGAGGGATGATCCATCAAACGGGGAATTAGTGAAAGATGTTTTAAAGGGGTCCGCAAAATTGCATAGCCGCATCCAGGCATGCCGGCGTAAGGCCACACCTGTCCCTGCGGCTCTGCTCGCTCCATCAGCCGCATATGAGAGGAGGCGCATGGAGGAGTTAGCTATAGAATTCAGGGTAGCCAGCTGAGCGTTCATCTTATCCTGAAAACCCGCAGCTGTAGGATCCTTTAACATCTCACTCGCTTCCTTGATCAAGTCTCTTTGAAGACGAGTGAAATGACAGAGGTAGTTCAGCGAATGCATAGCAAAGGTCGCTGACGAAAACATCCGCTTCCCGTACCTGTCCATAGACCTAGATTCCTTGTTAGGAGGATGGACAGGCACCGAAGGATCAGCTAGCTCCTTCTTAGTGGCGGCAGCTACCACCATAGCATCCACAGAAACTCCCTTAGTCAGAAATTGCTTATCTGCTGGCGCAGTGATAAACTTTGAAGGTCTCCTGGGGGTGGGGTCCACAGAGTCAGGAGCCGTCCAAGCCTTTTTAGCTACCACCTGCATGAGGGGGTCAAAGGGGGGGGGCACCCAGGAGGTGGAAGGGCGAGAGCCAAACGCCTCAAGATACACAGATTCATCCTCCGAAGGGTTAAGGGCTGGCCAATTTCCCCTCTGTTTCAGGATCTCTAGAATGTCTGCAAAGGAGACATCTTCAGAAGGGGAACGGGGGGAACCCTCGGAATCCTCTAAATCCGTGTCAGAGGTGACAGACTCAGGTGAGTCTATGTGCTTCCTCTTGCACTTTCTCTTCCTAGGGGGCTCCCCTGCCAATTCAGGAGAGGCCTCGGAAGAGGATGAGATCCCACAGGGGATTCTTGAGGAGCTGGCTCTCTGCGGTCTGGGATGAGGGAGTGAGCAGACATAACCTGAGGCACCAAGAGGGAGGGATGGACGGAGCCGACTGTGGAGTTGAACCGGTTCCAACACACTCCGCATGACCTCGAAGGCACCCCTGTCAGGCAGAGCCAAAGGTCCCCGCTCCGAAAAGCTGAAAACCTCCCTCGGCACTGACAGCGATGGCTCCGAGGCCGATGTCGGAGCCGAACTCACCAGCGCCGAAGCGACGAGAGGGAGAGCGGGGTCGGACAAGGATCCGATGCCACTCACCCCCTCGGAGCCGACGAGGGAAGTCCGGCGCCGAGATTCTTCCAAGGAAGAAATCGGAGCCGACGACGGAACCGAAGACAATTGTATTGGTTCCGACGCTACCACAGTCTCGGTTCCGAAACGCCCCGGCTCCGAGCTCAAAGGAGTCGGAGGAGGAACATTTTGAGGGATAGGGTTAAGCATCGACTGATGAGTAGGGCTCTGAAGCATTTGGGCCAGTGCCTCGGACTTAAGAAGTCGACTCACTACCCTCTGAAGGTCATGATCCGAAAGCCTCGATGATCTAGAGGAGTGAGATCTATGGCTCCGTTCAGACAGCAAGGGAGATGCTGGAGCTGAATGAACGGAGCCAAGGGACGGTGACCTGGACCTCTTTCTAGATGTCGGTTCCGATGGTCTGATCGGAGCCGACTCAGAAATTTCCAATGCCTCGGCTCCAGCCGGAGCCGAGGGAACCACAGAAGTAGCAGTTCGAGTCTCATCGGCTCCAGCCGGAGCCGATGTAGTAGTAGGCTTCGAAGCCTTAGGCGTCGACTCAGAAGCTGGAGTCGAGGACCTAGGAGCCTTAGAGGGTTTACCCGAAGTAGCAATAGGGGGACCCTCAGGCTTAAGCAAGCCTCTTAAGATGAGCTTGTTCTTTCTTTCCTGCAGGACTCTAGGGCTGAAGCCATGGCATACAGCACAAGAGTCCTGCAGGTGTAAAGGTCCCAGGCAGTACACACAAGAAGTGTGACCGTCTGTCAGAGACATTTTCTGACAGCACGAGTCACACTTCTTGAAGCCTGAGACCTTCGAATCCTTGGACATATCAAGGAACAAGTGTAACCACACACACACACAAACACACCGATTATACTATAAACCAAAAACTGAAACTTAAACTAAGTAATTAGCTGTTTACTGTTATAAGTCCCTACAGAAAACACACACACTCCAAGGGAATGGGAGGGCCCGAAGGCTTAAGAGAAGAACTATAAGTTCTTAAGGTAAAAAGTTAAAGAAAACTAGATTAAAGGGATAAAAGACCTTTTAGGTAAGGGGAAACTGAATGGAAAACTAAATAAAGGGGTTTCTAATCAACTTTTTAAACTAGTTCCTACACTAACCTGAAGCCGGTGAAGCAACACGTCTCGATAGCTGTAGCGGCAAACGAGATCTGAGGTAATACCGCCTAGCATTGTGGGATATAAGGGGAGCCTCGAGCCGGTGGAACCAACTCTCGAGCTTTTAGAGTGGCCGAGTCGGAGCCGAGGTCGGCTCCGAACCCATCCAGCAAGAATGAAGGCGAGATAGACAACTTAACATTGTCCTATTCCCCAGCCAATTGTCCAATTTACACTTGAACTGGGTTACAGAGGAACTATGTTTCACATGGATGGACAGCCTGCTCCAGAGAAGGGATAGTCTCTCTGTGATACATACCTATCTCTCCAGCAGCCACTACTTATATCACAGGCAAGGTTCAAGTCTTTAGAATGGGTAATTCTGGTGCTGTTTATTTTTCTGATATACAGGAAGTCCATCAGGTTGAGATCCAACAATGCCTTGTATGCCAGGCATAGATCTGCCCTCAACAGCCTGTAGGAAACATAATACAGGGATAGGGCTGTGATGCCCGTGTCCTGGCCCAGCAATCAAGGAGCCTCAATCCTCACCACTAACACCAGAGAGGGCATCTCATATATGAGGAAAGGATAACAAATACACACAGTAAAGTGCAATTTCCTTTAAGAGCACACAGAGATCACAGTTAGTCCAGGGCTGGTCGCTCCCTTGCTATTAAGGTCCCCAATAAGACTCCCCACTGGCACAGCTACACGGTCCACATCTCAGCCTAGTGGGCAAGCTATCTAGCACCCTCTCTGTCCAACCAGTGATGTGTGTCCCTGCCCAAGTGGCTGACACACACACACTTTGAGAAGAGTTTATACAACAACACAGACACTCCTGGGGAAGGCTGGCACAGGTTCTCCAGCTGTGCCCCTTTTTCCCCAGACTATATGGTAGTACCAGCTGCCACCACCCACTAATAATTATCAGCTACTCAAAGGCCCTTAAAAGGGTGTCCAATTATTACTGTGCAATATTATTATCCAATTGGTAGCATAACCCAGGGCTAAAGCTATTAGAGTGGCTTTGTACAGTTTTACCAAAGGCATGCAAGTACTCTTAAGAGCTTAAATTATCTCTACACAAACCAGCCACAGTTAAAAGGTTTTAAAATATTTAATAATAAATAATTAAAACCACAACACAATGCGTTCTACTACACAGTGCTAGTCAAAAATTCATAGTCAAAAGTTCAGAGGTCACACAGAAATACTTAAAATAAATCAGTAGTACAGTTCTGACACCACAGAAAAACACTTAGTCTAAACTTTCTAGTTCCTAGCTATTTCTAAAAGAAAACACAAGTCTAAGATAACTTACATGTGAGCAAGACAGTGCTGTGAGTTAGATGATCAAGATAAAAATGCGTAATGCCTTCTGATTCTTTCTGTTTAAATTGCTATTTTCAGTCCTGATTCCCATTACATCATTTTTACACTTTCCTGGGGTTCCCAGGCTGACAGATACTACATTCATTTGTTATCTTGCAGCTGTAGGAAACTACATCAATAAAAGACATTCCACATGTAAACTCTAGTAATTATTCCTTAAGTTAAAACAATAGACAGGATGCCTTCATCTAGCCCGGCCAGAGCCAAATTGTACACATCAAAGACAGTCATGAAATAACTTGAACTTCAAAGGACAAATAAGAAATGCTCGTCTTCGCTTTCTTTACAGCAGAGGGAATGTTGTTACATTGTTTTAAATTCACATTTCACAGCATATTATTTCATTTAAGAAAATAAGTCTGTAGTTCAATATTCATATTTACAAATGATAGAATTATGTAAAAAATCCTATCTGGCTAGGCTTGCAGCCTTCACAAGAGCTTTCAGCCAGTCTACATAGGATATGTTACTAACTCCTTGCATTCTTTTAGGGAGGAACTTTTGTATACGTTCTAATTGTTAGATGTGCCTGGTTAGATACATATCAAAGGGGGCAATGTACTCAATGACAGGTCTGATGAATGCTGAATACAGTGGAACAATGACCTCTTTGGGCCTAGATGCCATACCTTTGTTTATAAGTTGTGCATCACAGAATAATTTCCTCACTACTGTAGACACATGATGGTCAAAAGCTAGATTACTGCCCATGTGTGAACCCAAGTCCCTGACTAATGGGCCATCTTTTAAGGGTGCGTTGTCAATACGAGTTCCCAGGGGTGGATGACTTCTCAAAAGATACTATTATACACTTCTTGGCATTTAGTTTTGGTCCATGGCTCTGACACAAGTTATTTGTCTATGTCAACCCTTCCAAGAGAAATTAGTGTCAATGGGGGATTCTATGACTGCTCCAAATTTGCAACTGTCTGTAAATTCTGTCAGCCAGAGTCCCTTGACATTCGCCTTGACTTCAGAGAAGAAAATGCCAAAAAGGAACAGTCCTAGGACCGATCCCTGAGGGATTCCGCTTGTGACTAGCCTATTAGTATAGGTGGACTCCTGAATTCTAAATTCCTGGGTCTTGGCTGTGGACCAGCTTGCTATCCAGTGGGTGACAAAGGTTTATACCTAACCTCTAGAGTTTATCACCAAAGCCTGAGTAAAGTATTGTGTCAAATGCCTTGGCCACATCAAGATAGGAAATGTGAACTGTTTTGCCCTCATCAATTGCTTCGCAAAGAATTCCACATGGTTGAGTAGGCATGACCTGCCCTTGATGAAACCAAACTGGGTTAGGTCCAGAGGTTTCCTATGTTATCACTGATCATTTCCACGATAATTCTTTCCATGTCTATGTATACGAGACTAACCAGACTTAAGGGTCTGTAGTTTCCAGGATCTTTAGATAGCCAATCATTGTGCAGAGGGATGACTGTTTCTGTTCTCCATTCATGAAGCATGATGCCTGTTCGGTGGCTATGGTTAAACTGCAATTCCAGAGGGCCTGATAAGTCATGCTTCATGTTACTTAGGAGGCATCCTGGAACACTGGGCTCATCAATACAGTGTTCTTGGCCTTGCAGTGAGCACTGTGGATCAGTTTCCTAGTGATAGTATGGGGAGTTGTATTTGACGGTATTTCTTGAGGTGAGGTTGGGGAAGGCTAAAGTCAGAGCTGAAGCTGTCTGCCAGCAGGTTAGTTATATGCTCTGGTTCATAGGTTAGTACTAGGCTAAATGCCTTTGTGAGCCATTTTAAGTCTAGCTAATTACCCCAGTTCAGAATCACACCCTGCAACATCTGTTTGTAAGGTACACACATTAACCATTATGCCAAGCCCACAACCCATGGCTCCATGAACAATAAGCTCTGCACACAACTGTGTATTGCCCTTGAGGCTGTGGACATACCTAAAGAATGCCTTGTGGTCACTTCCCTGGCCTGGGAGGCCCAATTTACCTCAAGTCTGGCTTTGATTGACTTTATTTATCCTCTGAGTTGTTTGTTTAGCTCAATTATAGTGTTTTTATCCTGCTGGGTGCTACACCTCCTAATTTTTAACTTGATTTTCTTCCTTTTATTATATAGCCTATTGATGTCGTGATTCTACCAGGGTGGCTTGTTTTCTGAGTTAGTTCTGTACTTAATCTTGGTGGGTACAGCTGCCTCTATGCAGCTATTAATATGCTTGTACAGGGTTTCTGTGAACAGCTTCACATAGCAGCACTATTCTCAAGGTTTATGGGGGATTGACATTTTGCCAGGTTATTATTTAATAGTAAGAAGTTAGCCTTAGAGTAGTTCTTGAACATTCCAGGTTAGCTAGGGTTCTAGGCTTTATTTTTACTACAAAGGAGACAGTTTTGTTGTCTGACCTAGCCAAGAGATTACACTACAGAGTGTGCAATGATCTCTCATATTAGTGAGGACCAGATCCAGTACGCTTGTGCCCCTGGTTGGCGTATTGACAACTTAATCCAGGGAGTTTGTATTTACAAAATGCAGGAATCTCTGTGCCTGCACGTTTGGTGTCGTATTCGAGTCCCATTTAACAGTGGGGTAATTAAAATCACCCATGAATATGGTATTGAGTTGGTTGGCAAGTATTTTCAGTAAGCTTAAGTATGTGTTATGAGCTGCCTTAAGACATTATTTGTGCAACCAAATAAATCACCTGATCAAAACTCAGAACAGAGTTTATGTTTTTTGGGGAGGGAAGGAAGAAGCACAATTGGTTTTGATCTTAAGTGCAAAATAAAAATTTGGAAATGTTTTGCCAAAGAAGCTCCAGCATTTAGGTTTTATGTTATTAACCATTTCATTTTTGGGTTTACTAGTTGTTTGTTCCCTCTGTTAACCAGTAAATGACCTTGTCATAAACACTGAACTATTTTCGGTCATGGTCTGGGCCAAAAGGAAACAACATATAGCATATATATATATATATATATATATATATATATATATATATATACATACATACATTATATATATATATATATATATATATGTACATACATAAATACACATTAGTGAATTAGTTACATACATAGTTTTTAGCTTGCTGTTATGAGATTACTTTGGAATTGTACATGGAAGGTTTGCTATTTCTGCATTTCATTCTTTTATTTATTGCAATTTGTTTTAGCTTTAATATATTTTGCTTTACATTTTGTGTATTTCAAATTTTTTATCTTGCAGTTTTAAAAGCAAGTATTTAGGGCAGGTTAGTAAACCACCTTGTCTCTGTTCTTCAGTAGCCCACCTTTATGTACACATTTGGCTTTGGAAGCTCTTCCCATTCTAATCTTGTCTATTCACACTAGTGAACTCTAGAAGTTCAAATTAGGAAGACTCTCCCATTAGACTAGTAAAATTTCAGTTATTCTGTCTTTCACATATTCACACTGTTTAGCACACAATGCAATAAGCAGAAGTAATCAATCTACTTCCATTCTGCTTTTGAAATTGCAAACATATGGTCAAGCCTACTAGTCACTTGTAGCCTACAAACCACATTTCATAAATCAGTTTGGGATTAGTACTTCTGTTTTGCTCCTAATGACCGAGGGAGCACAAGAACATTATTTTCAAACTCTCCTAGTGAACACCAATTGCAGGAGTCTAAAAATGGTTTCTTAGGAGACAACGTGGAGCTAGTGCTACTGTTCTGTTCCTGGTGGGAGGGGGAGAAGGCAGACATTAATTGCTGACTGTCTCTGATTGGGCAGTGTGCATGGGACTACCCTGACTGGTCTGGTTTTGAACAATTCTGCAGCTTAGCTCTTGCACTGAGCTGCTGCACATGCTCTCTAAGGCATGCACCAGGTGAAAGTTGCTACAAGCCTACAGGCCCATAGGACATTTGGAATAAGGCTGCTGTTCACAAAACAGCCTGTCTCTCCTTAAGAACCAGCCAGAGATTAGTGTTACTGTTTCGCAGCTGGTAACAGAAAGAGCAAAGGGACATTGATTCCTAGTTGAGTGCAGCTGCTGTGAGACTAGCACTAGTAGAAGCTAGGTAGTAATCAACAGGTGAATCATTACTATTTACTATTCTTGGCTAACCAAGAGACAGAGGCTAAATTAGTGTGTTTTTTGCTGAAATTAGTTTAACAGTGCCTTCTGGTGGAAGGTGGAGGTTCCCAGCCTTGTTTTGAGCATTACATGCATGCCTGCCGATAGCAAGTGTCTTGTTGTTGGTTGGTATGCTTTGTTGTGCTTCTTCTTGCTTATTTTCTGTGTTATAAATAATGTGATTTAGCATGGTGCTGCCCATTTTGCAGTGGCAGGGCAGAATGCAGTGTATAGATGAAGGCATTTAGAGCCTTAACTTTATCTATACAACCCACTCCCACAATTACTATTGTACTTTAAATGCAGATGTACAAAGAGGCTCTGGTTTCTGCTAGGTAACATGTTGCTCTTCATGTGTAGGTTAGACTTCTTGTTTTACACAGGTCTGCAGTATATGTGCTGCACTGTGTGTGCAAACAAACTGTTAGATTTAGACAGATAACACCTTTAAATCATCTCCAAACCTCGGAGGAACAACCTCCCCAGAACCAACATTAGTAAGCACCTAGAACCATGGATTTGTACTTTCCAATGATCTCCGTAGCTAGTCTAGTTGAAATGAGCATCCTGAGAAAATTGTATCATGTTTACTGACAACCACCTACTAGTTAAGCTACTGGACACAGTGAAAAGTAGTTACACAATGCTTTTGGAGGCAAAACTCTCACTCAAAGCCACAGCAAATTAGCAGGTTGTCAACACTAATCAACACCACAACAAAAGACATGCACACCTACACAGCAAAGGTCTCTTAAAAATAACCTAGGAAACAAGTACCCTCAGCAATCTCACAAACATACAATTTAGCCAGTACCAATCATGAAACATGCATCCACAAGTCACAATGACTCTGCTCAAAAACCTATACAAGGCAAACCTCCACACAATCCAATATCGTCATAGATAACTCCTTAGTGAAACACACCGATGCTCCACTCACAAAGACAGAGACGCAACCAGTTGTCTATCAAATATCAATATTCATCACATTATGCAACATTATGCAATCAATCAAGTCCTTGCTCCTCATGTACATACATGTGGGTGTAACTGACTTGAGACATACCTCCCGGGACTATACAAAAAGAAATGAGAGAGCTCTCAGAACATGTGTCTGAGGCTGATATGAACCTAGCATTGATCAGCATTCTACCATTAACAAGAATGATGCCACCATATGAACAAAAGATGATTGTCTTCAACAATTGGCTTAGATTCTGGTGTAATTCAAAGGGGGTACAATATTTATCAACCTGAAAGAAGATGGTAGCCAGTCCTAACGTCTTTTCCAGGGATGGCCTGCATCTCTCCTCCCAAGGCCTTTCACACTGGCTAAGTCCTTGTCTACCACCAGAGTGACATTTTAGGCAATACTAGTCTTCTAAAGCTTCCAACTTAACAAAAAGAATCCTGATCACATTAAGATATTGCTGCTCAATGCTAAGAGCCTTAACTAAAAACTCTACTGATATATACATCATCACAGAAACCTGCTTCAAGGCCAATGAAAACACTCCATCAATGAAGGGTTTCAGTGATTATGACACATTCAGGACCGCCACATTAGATGACTACACTAAAGGTGGCGTGTCTCCATATTCATAAAAAAATTTTACTTCGAGATGTGTTAGACAAGATAACCTGGAAATCCTCCACATCCAACTTAGTATTAACAAGTCCCATTACCATATATAGATAACTACAGAACCCCCTCTGTGTCCCTGTCGGCCTCACCCCCTACCTAATTACTACGGAATCCATATTTATTAAGCAAGATGCCACTCTCCTAGAAGACTTCAACTACCCAACATAAAATTTGGACAGACTAACATATCCTCAAACATAAGCATTTCTGGACTTGCAAACTCTTTGGATCAGTTTGCCATATTCCAACCAGGGGTTACAAAATCCTGGATTTGGTCTTTACCACTATAGGACAGTTTCAGTCCTCACCAAATGTAACTTCCTCTCCAGTCAAATCAGACCACAAATCAGTCACATTCATTATAAGACTGAAGCAGCTTCCAATATCTTAGCATTCAGAAATTGTGCAAAGGGTAATATATTAAACTGAGTGATGACTTGGGGTAAATTCAAAAGCCCCTTTATTTTTTGACAATCCCACTGCCTATATGGGATCTTTTACTGCTAAATTCTATGCACATGTCAAATATCTGTGCCAACGTATCTGTCTCCCTCAGAAATACATACCATGCTAAAGTAAAAAATAAATCCCTATGGTTGAACCAGAGTATAAACATGCTCTATAATAAAAGAAAAAAAAACAGCCTTATTTTTATGTGCAATGAGTTAATTCTCAAGATAGCAAAAACACTCACTGAACAAAGAAATCCACACCATTATCAAATCAACCAAAGCCAGATATCAGGTAAATATAGCCACCAAGGAAAAGAATGCCCACAAACTCTTCTTTATCTCTGTTAGAAACAAAAAAATAAAAAACAGTGACTAGCACAGTAAACACATACTCAGATACAGAGGAATGTGCCAATCTACTAGCAGACAAATTTAGCTCAAACTTAAGCTCCTTCTCTCCTCCAATATTCCCATATCACACACATCTGCATCTACATCCCCCTCCCCAATTCCCCCAAGAACAAGTTCTCAAGGTGCTATCGCTTTAGGCTGTCTGATGCAGTCTACAAATGTGAATGCTTCAGGATCTGCTGGTTAGAAAGAGCTGTAAGTTGGTAGTGGCCAATGACTCTTGTACCCAAATGTCCAGATAGCAAGTATAGGGTGTCCGCCAGCACAGGATGAGGAAATTAAATCTCTGATACTCGGGATAGCCAAGGGTTAACCCCAGTAAGAATAACCCATGTAGTTATTACTGTAACAGTGAAACTGTTGAGGTTCCTTATTCTGTCTTCAGTGCATTCACTGAGAAACAATGCAGTTCAAGGCAAGATGCTTATTCTCCAGAATGGATTTGTAGCATAAAATGAAGTCTAAACTAAACTAACATGATTTCATATAGTCTAAAACAGACTAATATGGCGGACAGCTACAGACTTTTTATACATGTAGTAATATTGTGTAAAATCCTTCCAGTTATAACTATTATTCAGTACCTGTCAACCTTGTTACATTTCAGCACTTTCTTATGACTTCATCCATGCAGTACACAAACACATTATGTATTATGGAACATGTAAAAGAAGAAGGTCCAACTATAATATTCCTTTATTTCACAACAAAGCAGTACTGTGAGCTTTATCAAGCATGCATCATACAGTTACTGTACCCTTACCTGCCAAAATACAAACATGTTTCTTATCTTTTTCTTTCGGCTTTTCCCATTTAGGGGTTGCCACGCCGGATCACCTGTCCTCTTACGATTGGCAGTGGAGTTTTATGGTGTTGAGTTGCCAGCCTTTCACAACCAATTTAGAGTGTCTAATCCACATACAGCATGTCTTTGGGATGTGGGAGGAAACCCATGCGACCATAGGGAGGACATGCAGACTCCACACAGAAGGCACCCCAGCCAAGGATCCTCCCTACAAACATGTTTCTTATCTGAAATACAGAAATCCATTTTGCCAGTTGTAATGTCTGAAATAACTCTATTACAGAAAATCCATTCTGCCTCTTAAATACTTTTCATATTACAATATTATGCTCAACAGTTCCGTTTGATTCGGCTGTTATCAATGAATCAAGCTTTTATCTACTTAAAGTGGGTAAACAAGATTTGAGTCCAACACTACATCAGATAACCATCGAATCATTCTATCTTTAGATTTACACAAAGAAATAACTCAGTAGGATGGCCTTGAGGTACAAAAAAATAAACACTAGGTTAGAAACATGCCTACTGGCCGGACTGTTTGAATGGTAGCAGTTATACCTATTTAATGGGTTACTGACACTTTAGTTGTTGTTGTGTCTTTCGGCTTTTCCCGGTTAGGGGTCACCACAGCAAACTCCGGTCCGCTAATGATTGAGTTTTAATACTATTCTATTAATATCCTACACATGAAGCATAACAAGATTGGAATCACAAACACTACAACTAAGAGCCTTTTAAAAAAATCTTATTCCCAATCCTGGAATCAGTGATTATCCATGCCATAATGAGCCATCAACTCCTCTGGCATACAAAACATTTACAACTTTAAGGTGTATTCAAATGATCTTTAAATCTCATTTCACTACCTGAAATGATTGTGTATTTTACACATTCTCCCATTTCTCACTAAGAATACATGTGCTTACTTTGTGCTAATTTTAAAAATACTTATTTGACTTCATGACACAAAGGTCAGGGTTTGAACTCCATGAATCCTGCTATAAATGACTGCCATTTTGCACTAACCCCTCATTTCTTCACTTTTTTTCACTAGACTTGCACAAGTCGATCTGTTATGCATATTTCCTTCTTGGCCCTGACGTGTATTAAAATCATGTATTTCATAACTGTTGCTTTTTAAACTAAATCTGCAAACTTCTGTTAGTATTCTTTATCTTCCATAACACTTTACCCATTGAAGCCTAGTTTACAATATTCTGAATTTCATTAAATGACCATTAGTGATTATTTTTCAGGTAGTAATAGCACATTTTAACCAACATGCTGCAATGAATGTGTTACCTTAGCGTTTAAACTGATGTCTGAAATACTGTTTGATATAAAACTGTTCGGCCACATGCCCATGTTGTACATATCATGAAAATCATCTGCATGTACCATCCACATTGTAAAAATCATATACACACACTGTGCATATCATGGAAATAATTAACTATTTCCTATTAAATAAAATTATATCAGCATCTTGGAAACAATCCAAAAGCAATGTTTGATTAGGTGATTTGCTCAACGTCACACAGTAGACAAATGAGAATCAAGAGAAATAAACGCTGTATCAGCAGAACCACAGTCCACAGCCTTAAACCTCTGTGCCAACTTTGTAATCAACTATGTTTTAACAACTGAATTAATCCCTTTATTAGTATTACTACAAAATAAAACTATAACCACTAAAACTGTCTCTCACTTCCTTATCACATTTAACTGTGCAAGTAGTTCTGCTACTTTTTATCTCATGATTTTCAATGTATTTTCCATTACTTCCTTCTACCAATTTAGAACTAGGTTATCCTTTGCCTTGGTGTCCCTAATCAATCAATCAATCAATCAATCAATCAATCAATCAATCAATATTTATTACAAGAATACATCTAAAACTCCATGTAGGGAAAATCTGAATATGAAAACTGCCTTTAGAATGTTATTTTATCTAATTCCTTGTAATTTCAGGAAATATATAAGATGATCTGGACACAGTTACAATACATTGATTACCATTGGTTTGAAGCACTTAGTAATTCTTGTACGTTACCATTCTCTACACGAATACATGTTTCCATATGTTATCTCATAATTTTACCAGTCTTTAAATCTTTTTGTAAAGTATGTCAGTTCTCCCTCACAAGTCATGGAGGAATAAGCAAGAAAACATTGCTTGTAGTTTTCTAACATAAAATATTTTACAGGAACTTACTATACACTACCAAACACCGAATTCCTTATGTGCCACATTAGTAGTCATTGGTTAGCCAGAAAAATCACATCCTGCATCTTCTGATCTTACATAACTTGAACATTTCACTTGTTTTATACTGTAAACATAAGAAATTTGAAGTTTTGAACATTTCAGTCATACAGCGGCTTATTCTTGCTTACCTGTTTAGATGTAATGCTAGGAAATAAATAGAAACAAAATTTTCTGCTATTACAATCCTTTGTCTTTCCGCAGTTATTACCGATTTGATTTAACTGTGGCTAGAATTCAGAACTGTGATAACTTTCCTAGCCACTTGTCTGCATCATGTGCTAAACCATGAGTTTTTCACTCTACTTAAGATGTCAATGTAGTACTTTCTATGGTTAGTAAGTAATTGCCCTATATGTGGCTCTGTCTTGTCTCTAAGTCTCTACCCCATAAAAGCACATTATAAAAGACTGTTTGTAATGCTGATTCATTAAATCTATTGCTGATGTTAACCTTATGAAGATAAGAAAAAAGTGAATTTAGTCAAAACAGAATTTGCCAAAGAATGCTTCACGCACTTGAGAATTGACCCTTGCATATTGCCTTTTCCCTTGGAAAAAATATGTTGAACAATCTGGCCTGTGACCATACTAAGTGGCATAATTTAATATTTTGGTGTTTTAAAGCTCACAGATCGTTTACATGAATAGCATCTGAATTCCACATTTTCTTACACTGCAAATGTTTATCAGCTACTTACATTTTACAGTCGTGAATGCAAGCATTTTTGCAATTAAATTCTGTGGTTCAAATCTCATTGAAAAATATTAACCTGTAGAAGTAACTCACATTTTCTTTATACAACCTTCAGCGTTTAAAAAATGCTGTATAAAATAAAACTCAAAGATACCTGCATAAACCTTAGGTTTGTCAGACTTCCTACAAAAGCTATTCAGTATTAGTCACAAAACAGGCTTTGTGCTGGATGAACAGAGGTTAGCGACTATCATTCCCATGCACAAAGGTTGGGCTTCAATGGAACCAGGTAATTACAGGTCCATAAGTTTAACCATCCTCATCTGTAAGATTATGGAAATGATTATTATGGAATAAATAGGATTTATTTAACCTACAGACTCTCAACCCAAACCAGTTTGGATCTGTCAAAGGCAGATTCTGCCTACTTAGCCTGGATGACTTATTTGAAAAAGTTATGGTAATAATGGATGAGGGCAAATCAGTACCTACTGCATATTTACACCTTGCAAAAGTGATCAACACCATCATACACTCGAGTATCACAGAAAAACTCTCAAAGCTAAATGTCAATCCCTATGTAACTCACTGGACAGCAAACTGTCTCACAAACAGAACCCAGGAAATAAGAGTTGGCAGCTCTACATCCTACAGAACACCTACTGCATATTTACACCTTGCAAAAGTGATCAACACCATCATACACTCGAGTATCACAGAAAAACTCTCAAAGCTAAATGTCAATCCCTATGTAACTCACTGGACAGCAAATTGTCTCACAAACAGAACCCAGGAAATAAGAGTTGGCAGCTCTACATCCTACAGAACACCTACTGCATATTTACACCTTGCAAAAGTGATCAACACCATCATACACTTTCGAGTATCACAGAAAAACTCTCAAAGCTAAATGTCAATCCCTATGTAACTCACTGGACAGCAAACTGTCTCACAAACAGAACCCAGGAAATAAGAGTTGGCAGCTCTACATCCTACAGAACACCTACTGCATATTTACACCTTGCAAAAGTGATCAACACCATCATACACTCGAGTATCACAGAAAAACTCTCAAAGCTAAATGTCAATCCCTATGTAACTCACTGGACAGCAAACTGTCTCACAAACAGAACCCAGGAAATAACAGTTGGCAGCTCTACATCCTACAGAACACCTACCACTAGTGGAGTGCCCCAGCATTAAGTCCTTCAGCCACTCCTCTTTGGCATTTACTTCCCAGAGGTCAAAGCTAATGTTAACGGTTTGTGGCTGACCAAGTTTGCAGATGACTGCAAACTTGGTGGCATCAAACTCCCCAGAGGAAACCATGATCCTCTAGAGGGACTGTCCCAAGCAAACAGCCAATGTCAAAAGCATGGACTAAAAATCAATGCCAAGAAAAGTATAGCTGTATCCTTTAGCAAGCATGGCCCCATTTGTAATCAGCACACTGACAACACATCCCTGCAAACTGATCCTGTAAACAGGGATCTGCAAACCTGTGTCGACAATGAACTGCACTTTGATCGCCATGCATCCACTATTGTAAGGGAGTCATTTTTCACTTCAGAGCTTATAACTAAATGTAGGCATCCAGGTACAGGGGATGCGATCTTTTCATTGTACTCGGCACTCACTAGGCTGCTCATTGGAAAAGTACATACCAAAAGGGGCATTATACGTAAACACTTGACACAACTGGGATAACCTCAATGCTTCCTTACTAAGAAAATCAAGGGCCTAAATAATAAAAAACTTTGTAGACCATCTCAAAGCCTTGTCCCACTTCTTGGTATTATACAGGCTACTGACATGTGACCTCTACCGCGTGTATAGACCCTCAACAGACTAACTTGTCAGACCTGTTGCATATTTGCATGACCAATGAAGGCACAAACACCCATATGAGGAATCTAAATCTCTTCTGCAACATAAACAGAACATGTTGGAAGGACTGCTTCTATAAAACTATATACTTATAAAATCCTTTACAAATGCATTCTATGAGCACCTGCAGGAATGCATGGATTGTGCTATCCCAAATAAAACCAAGACTCACTCCTCCAAAACAGGAGACCGGTCTGCTGGACCCCAGCCATAAATAAGCTATACAACAGAAGGAGGAAGCTACTACATGACAGAGCAAAATCCCAAAAAGGGAAGGCATCTCTGATCAGTATTAGCAAGAAACTTCGATCCCTCATAAAATCATCAAAGGCCGGCTTCGAAAGAAAAATTGCCCTAGACACTAAAGATAATCACAAGGCCTTCTTTAGTTATGTCAGGAACATAGGCGGAAACTCCCAGATATGCTCTGAATTGTTGCATAACGGTACAAAATATACCGAACCTACAGACATAGCCAACATCCTGGCAGACAGATTCAGTGCAAACTCCCCCCCCTTCCCCCCAAAGGAGCAAATGCCTATCCCAACTGAATGTAACCTCCCTGACATCACAGATGCAAAGGTGAAAGCTGCCCTCTCCAAAGCAAAAAACACAGCATCTATGGGACCGGACGGTGTCCCAGGTTGTGTCTTACACGAGCTCCAAGAAGAACTGAACCCTCACAAAGTCACTGTTCAGACTTAGCCTTACTACAGGATATGTACCCAAAGAATGGCGTACAGCTACAGTGGTCCCACTCCACAAAGGTGGTGCCACAACGGACCCCAGAAACTATCACCCCATAAGCCTGACTAGTCTGGTCTGTAAAGCTATGGAGCATATTATCATGGAACTCAAACAAAGACATTGGGAGCCTCCAGACACTGGACCCTACCCAATTCGGCTTTGTTAAGGGCAGGTTTTGCCTCTTAAACCTAGTTGATTTCTTTGAAACAGTTACCAAACCCATAGATGAGGGAAAGGTAGTCCGCACAGCCTACCTGGACCTCGCAAAAGTCTTCAACACAATACCCCACTCGGGCATCATAAATAAGCTTACCAGCTTAAATATCAACCCCTATATCACAAGATGGGTTGCAAACTGGCTCAGAGATAGAACCCACATGGTCAGAATCGCAGGTGCCATGTCCGAATCCAAACCAGTTACAAGTGGCGTCCCACAGGGCTCAGTTCTGGGACCTCTCTTGTTTGGTATATACTTCTCTGAGGTTCAGGCTAACACGGGGGGGATTATGGCTGACAAAGTTCGCAGATGACTGCAAACTGGGGGCCATAATCGAATCTCCAGCTGACACAAGCATCCTCCAAAAGGGTCTCACAGAGACGGATGCTTGGTGCCAGAGCCACGGCCTCAAGCTAAATGCTAAAAAGTGCATAGTCATCCCTTTTGGGAAAAACAAGGTGCCCACAAATTACCACATAAGTGGTAATCCATTAAGTATGGAAGAAGTAATTAGAGATTTGGGGACCAACATAGATAGTAATCTCTCCTTTGATAATCACGTTGCCAAAGTGGTTAGAAAGACCTTCTATATAGCCCACCTTATCACGAAAGGGTTCGCATCTAGATCAAGAGAGGTCATTGTGCCCCTCTACTTGTCACTCATTAGGCCCATAATTGAATACAATGCCCCTTTTGGGATGTACCTTACCCGACACCTGCAGCAACTGGAGAGACCCCAAAAGTACCTCACCAAGAGGATCATGGGCTACAAACAGATGTCTTATGCAGCTCGACTAAAGAAACTCCAGCTCTTCTCAGTTGCTTACCGCCTATTCAGAGGTGATTTATGCCTGACGTACAAAGCCATGTCAAACCCAGAATTAATGGACATGCTCCACCTCAAAAAATCCAAGTCCCTTAGAGTTACACGCTCCAGGGACCTAAACCTCAGCACAAAAATAAATAGGACATGCTGGAGGGACAGATTCATTTCCCAGAGGCTCCCCTCACTCTGGAATAGAATCCCAATTCATGTTAGACATAGCCCCCCGCTGACCCTCTTCAATCGAAATCTGGACGCATGGATGGGAAATCGCAAATTCACCCCCGGGATATCTTCTGTGTCCCTGCTAGACAGAGGCAAAGTAAACTAATTTTAAAAGGGTACCTTCTGTGACCTACTTTACAGAGGCACAGTAGGCTAATCTAATAGGGAGGCGGAAGCCAAATACACTCTGGCTAGGCTTATAAATACCCTAGGGCAGTATCTACCTATGAACTGTCTTCCACTCCACATAGAGCAAAGTACTTCTTTTACTCTATTTAAATGTAATTTTGATAAATGGAATGGTAATCTCAAATTTACCCACAGTTTAGCACCTTTGCCCCTCATGGATAGGGGCAATACATAAACTTCCCCAAATAACCTAGAGATGGGCAGAACAAGTGTATTTGTATGCAAAATATAAGGGCTAAAAAAACTATCATGGGAATGTATGGCTAGGCTTCTTAAGATCATCACAGATCAATAGCCTAGAAAGTGCCTATGAACCTTTATGAATGAAAACTGAAGTCAGTGCTGGTGAATAACAATGTGATCAGTGGACTACAGAAAGAGGAACCTAAAAGCTAAACTCTCCTTCAGAAGGCCAAGTGGCTAAGTTGAAGAAAATTGTAATCTTAAGAGACAGAAGGAACTATATGGAAATGGCTTGCACCTAGTAATATCAGTTGTATCAGTTTTGTGCAGTGTGCTTAATGTTTTCAAGAGCTGGATGCTAGGGATGCTGAAAATGAGAACTGGTGCCATTCCAAAGTGTTTGTTCAGAGCACTTAGGATCCATAATCATGGTGAAACTGGAATGGGCCTCCATAGCCTAATTACTATGCAATTAGTTAAATTCTGCGAACTATTTCATTTAGGTTTTATGAAAAGTACATCCTAACATGTTGCAAGTTCAGACTATGTTCTTGCTGCTAAAGGAAAGTGTAAACACTCTGAGGGCTACAGAAAGTCTAAAGGAACTGAAGATTCTATATTAGGTTTAATGGCCCTACAAAGGCTGAAAGAGGGCTATGCTTAAAAAAAAGATTTTTGGTAATCCAGGTAATGCTTGTCACTGAATACTTAAATGTGAGAGTCTGTGGCAAGTTATAAAATCTGTTTAAACTGAAGACAATATCTGAATTTTTCTGTGTTTTTCTTTCAGACATTATGGGCTAAGAATAGAAGGGATACCTATTGAGTACGTTTGGTTTTGTGGATAATTTTGTACAAGATATCACTATACAAAAATGGGATTTTATCCTCTATTGCCTCTAAATGTGTGCTTTTCTGGCAGCAGCAGCAAGGGGTTTATAGATAATAACAATATAGTCCTTTTAATAAGCATTATCCTTTAAAATTATAATGATATAGATCGAGCATTATATTGCATTAATTGTAAGTTATGTATTTACCGTAACTTGGCATCTGTGTTGTCCATTTTAATTATTTCTCATAACTGGGTTCCGGATCCAACCCTCTGATCCGACACTGCCACATTTTACAGACTTGGATCCTAATCTCGACTTCCTCAGATCAAGTCTGCTGCCTACCTGTACACAGAAAAAATAAATTGTAAGATGGAAATAAGAACCAGAGGCTCAAACCAGGTTCCTAAAAGATACTAAAAATTTGATTCAATCCTCTAGGAGTCACTAGGCTGGGCGATGGCTGGGAGGGAAGAGGAGGAAGAATGAAAATCAACAACACAGATGTCATGGTAAGTAGATAACTTATACATCTGATGTTCATTCTTCCTCATTACTGGGTCCGAGTCCCTACATTCCCCTTGGGTGGCCTCAAGGAAGGATATGCCACAGCACTGCTGAACAGAAAGAAGCTCTGCTGCTGGAAACAACATGCAATTTATAGAGAGTCACAAAAGTAAGTGCCTTTAACCAGGTGGCTGCAGTACAAATATCATCAATTGAAGCTCTGGAGGAAAAAACAGATGAAGTGGCCATTGATCTAGTACAGCTGGCTTTAGGAAGGTGAGGTAACTGTAGACCACTCTTTGAATAAATCAGAGGAATACAATCCATAATCCATTTGGCCAGAATAACCTTAGTGACTACTTGACCTACTCAGTTATGAGAAAAGGATGCAAACAGCTGTTCAGATTTCCTATACCGTTTTGTTCTATGAAGGCAAAAATGAAGCTGTCTATGGACAGCAAAAAGGTGTCATACATATTCGCCCATGTTGAGTAATTTGGAAGAATACCAGTAACTGAATAGACTGATTGAGTAAGGCCTTGAAGAACAACAGTGAGATCCCATGGTGGAAAGGTATTTTTTTTATTGGAGGTCGAACCTGACAAATCTCTTTTATGAATGCCTTTAATCTAGATGCAGAAAGGAAACCAGAAATATTACTAGCATGAAAGTTTGATGTGGCTGCCAACCGGAACTGGAGAAGCCAAGCAGTTAGTTGTAGACACATAGATTGGGGTACTGAGTATCTATCAGGTGAGACTGGAGGTCCTGAGTGGGCTCCAGAATCCAGGGAGGTTACTTCTAGTGAGACCAGAGACAGCGGAACCTTACCTGATGAGGCCAGAAGGGGGCAATGAGGATTACTGAGCTCTTCAGTCTTTTGGCTTCCTGAAGAAATTTTGGGATCAATGAAAGAGAGGAATAGGCATAAAGGAGACTGGAGGGCCAGTCATGAACTACAGCATCCCTTGGTGACTCCCCCGGGGGGGTCACAGCAAATTACTTGATGCATTTGTTGCTCTTCGGGGTGGCAAAAAAGTTGCAGCAAGGTTGGCCCCAAAGGCTGTAAATGAAAATTAAGTTTGCTACTGATTGATTGAGGAACCACTCGTGAGGAGCCAGAATGGATCTGCTGAGTTTGTCTGCCAAAATGTTGGAATTCCTCAGCATGTGTTTTGCAAGGAGAAAGCATCTGAAGATATCACTCATTCACAGTCCTTCATGGCCTCTCTGCACAAAGGATATGAAAGGGTTCCTCCTTATTTGTTGATGCTGGACATCGCAGTGGTGTAGTGGTAGCATTGTCGCCTCATAGCAAGAGGTTCTCTGGTTCAATTCTTGACTGGATTGCCTTCTGTGCAGAGTCTGCATGTCCTCCCAGCATTTGTGTGGGTTTCCTCTGGGTGCTCTGGTTTCCACCCATGTTTCAAATGCATGCATCTGGAGCATTTCTCCCAGGGCCTCCACTGAAAATTGGCTTTGCTCCAAGTCGGACTTTCCCGGTAAACAATAAATAAATAAAATAAATATATACCACACCACTGACATGTTGATTTAAAAAAAACAGGTAACGGAACCACGAACTGCAACTTTAACAAAACTTTAATAAAACATGGTCAAATAACTGCAAGTAAAATAAAGGGCAAGGGCATAAAAAAACACATCTCTTTTTTAACTTAAATTGTGCTTGTTATTAGTATGGAATTATTGTCACCAATACTGTTTTTACTTTGGATTTCTTCTGCCTACAGTAGGTGGACATGAACTGGACTGGAATACCGTCTACTAGTAATATGTCAGCTCAAATTCTAACTTTGATCCATAACTTGATTAATGTTAACAGGAATCCTCTACTTCTGGACTTGGATGAGGCTAATTCCTTGTCCGATATTCAAGCTGGACAGGGTATAGAAATGTTACAGCAATTTTATTGCAAATTACAACGGTTTGAGCATTCTGTGTTTGCACTCAAGCTCTTGAAATGGCAATGGCTCAGTTTTTCCATCTATTTGCAGAGGAATATTGTACCCAGTGGTCTTGGAATATTGAAAATGCCAACCTATAGCAGCAGGTATCGAAGACCTATTGAGAAGATGGCAAATGGTCAATCTCAGCTGCTCCTTCAGATACATGAAGCTTATGTTAGCATTTTTTGAGCCAATTGAAAAACAGCTGCAGAAAGACAATGAAACACTCTACACAGAATTAATTTCTGATATCCAACTTAATGAGCATTCCAAACTTTTACAAGAAGCCCTGGATCAAATTGTAGCCTTTCAGCAATGCTTGTTATAAAAAGAAGGAAACTTAAAAGGGATATAACTGATTTTAAACTAGGAAATGTTTTCATTTGACCCAACAAAACTACCGGCATGCAGTCATGCATTACAAAGGAACCAACTACTGAGAGTCATCAAACGAATGAAGGAGGAGGACTCAAGCAAAAACAGCAGGTCACTACTGATGAGAATAATGTGTCAGCATTAGATCCTCTGGAATTTTCCCTTTTAGTGGACAAACCACTGCTAATGTCAGAACCAAGGGTCAAGATCAAATCCTACAACAAGACTCCATTGCAGAAAACAACACAGCATACAGTAACAAGGAATTAATCCAGGACTTGGACCGATACGGTAAATAATGTTTTTAACCTTTCATCATATGTTTTAAAGAAGGAAGAATTATCTGTATTATCTAAAGGTCTCACTTTTATACCCTCGCAGAAAATGGACATTTCACAAACAATTATTGAACTTAAGCAGTTTACATATACACTTAACCTTAAATTAATTTTTATTAATAGTAGTTGCACTTCTAATTCTTTAAAACGATTGAGTATGTTCATGCCAGTTAGTAATCCTACAGTACAGGCTTTTGAAAAATATAGGTCTGTTCGATACCAACATAACGATAGAGCTATGACTAAATACTTTTATGTATTACAACTTAACTTTAGAGGAGAGACGAGCAGTTAAGTAACTGGTTGACAACATTGTTATTAAACATGCAGACAAAGGTGGAGGTGTCATAGTTATGGACACCACATTTTATGTTGAAGCAATGCTTAATGTTTAGTTTATTAAACTCAACAGATTATGTTCCCATAAATGAAAGAAATTAAAAGAGATTATAAAACATGCAACTCTGAGTTTACAACAGATGCACTCAGAATTACGAATTGAGAAAGAACTTTTTCAATTCCTTACATATGATGAACTTAAAACACCAACGATTTAAGGAATACCTAAATTACACAAATCGATCATCCATCCACCTAAGCAACCAATTGTCTTGGGTAAAGGATGGACAACAGAGCCATTATTTTTTATTTTATTTTTATTTTACATTTGTTAACCGGGCTAGTCCAACTGGATACATGTCCATTTTCAGTGGAGGCCCGGGGAGAAAAGCTCCGCTACATACTACTAAACAAGTTAAAAATAAACCAAAATGCAGAAATACAAAAATATACAATACTATAGAAACATAAATTAACCTGCTGCAAGTTGTAAATGCATTAGAGTTCAATATGAGGCTTAGCAGGGAACAAAAATTCGAATAAACAACTAGGATACTCTATTGCAGCATTGAAAGAAGTTGACAAAAAAATTTAGATATATATCGATTTAAAGAAAGAGTCACAGAGACACTTATGAAGAGGATATTCTAGTGAGCTGGAATTGAGAAAAAGAAGTAAGGGGATGAAAGAATCAGATGGCAGGAAGGAAAAAAATGGTTAGTCAGGGTTGTTACAAGAGCATAGCCAGTGGTTGGAAAGGAAGAGTTTTAGTTTAGCTTTAAATAATGGGAGTGAAGTTATGGTAGTGAGGTCTTGAGGTAGTTGGTTCCATATCTTGCCAACTGAGTTGGAGAATGTGGAGTCACCTGCTGAGTTATTTGATAGGGAAGTTCTGAATCAGTATCTTGTTAGAAGAGCGTAGGTTCTTCAGATTTTTGTAGGGTTGTATGAGAGAGGAGAGCATAGGAAGGGCTTTATGGGCAATAATAAGTTGGTAAGATTGTATTAGGTAGGGTAATTCTAGCCAGCCTAGTTTTTTAAGATTAAGACAATGATGAGTCCTATAAGGAGAAGCTGTAGCAAATCTAGCAATGTTGTTGTATGATGAAGCTAGTTTGTTGAGGTTATACTTAGAAAGGTTAGTGTAAATGGGGGAAGCATATAGTAGGGTAGAGATTAAGTGGGTTCTAGCTATGGTAGTTTTAGCTTTGGGAGTTATGAAAGATTTGATTCTATAGAGAGAACCAAGTTTTCTGTTGGTAGCTTTTATTGTAGAGTTGATATGAGTGTCAAATTTTAGTTGATTGTCAATAGTAATACCCAAGAGTTTAGACTATACAAATATTTAGACTATGAACTGAAAAATATTTGAACAAAGCAGACACTATAATCAGGGACCTTTCAGATTTCATCCACCAAATTTCAGATTGGTCTAAACATAATGTCCAACAAGATTTTTATTTGGTAACAATGGATGTGGACTCATTATTTACAGTAAACCCTAACAATGTTGGCATTGAACATGTTAAGTATTTTCTTAATGAATTTTCAGATGTCACAAGGGTAAAAATTGAAATTATTTGTGAGTTGTTGCATTTAGTTTGGAATACCATGTTTATTTTTCAAAGACAACTATACAACCAGGCAAAAGGTGTAGCTATGGGGACACCCATAGCCAACATTGTTATGTTCCAGTGGGAAAGGAATAAATTTTAAAAGCCTCAAATCCATACATTAGAATAGGTTTGTATAAAAGATTTGTGGATGATCAAGTTTTAATTTGGGAAGGATGCGTATCTGAATTTAATGAGTTTTTAATTTATGTTACCAGAACTACAGACTTTTTGCATTTTAAAAGGGAGATCTCATATTCTGAGATCAATGTTTTTAGATATTTCGATTAGCAAAAGTGGTACAGGCAGATTAGACACCATGATGTATTGGAAACCCATAAGAACAAATACATACCTATATAGAACAAGTAGGCACCCTTAGCATGTATATAAAAATAGAAATCGGAATCAATTAACCAGGGTAGCTACATTGAATACTTAGAACACACACCTGGTCACTCAATTACAAGTTACAGTGAATGAATTTAAATATAGAGGATATAAGACTTCAGAGACAGAACATAAAACTAAGGTTATTAGTAAAAAGACACTGAAGCTAAGGCCTTGTTCTATGTACTTACATAATAAAGAAAATGCCTATAGCTATACATCTACATATAATAGTGATAAACCCCATATAAAAAATATATTATTAAAAATTTTGGGCCCATCCTTACTGATACTCCTGAGTTAAAGAACATCTTAAGTATGACACCTAGATTTGCTTATAAAAGAGCAGCTAATCTCAAAAATATGTTATGTTACAGGGAGCAATCAACTAGTCAAATCTTTTTTATAAGCAGCAGCAATGTACATTTTAATGTAATAGCTGTGCTCATTGTAGTTCTATCCATACAGACAAATATATAATTCATCCTGTTCTAATTAAACCTTTTTATTTGCGGAGCTATGGAAACTGTAAAACCCTCAACTTGGTTTATACAGCAAAATGTTGTGCAGGTCAAGCCTATTACATAGGCAACACTAACAGGAGGTTAAAAGAAAGAAATAGTCAACACTTATCTGATATTAGTAGGGAGATTATAACACATGCATTGTTAACACATATTAGAGACCATAATAAAACACATTTTTAAATTTGCAATATTAAAGATAATACCAGAATTATTAAGACGAGGTAATATTACACACATAACGGAGTATGAAGAACTGAAATGGATATACAGACTTAGAGCACATATTTTTCCTGGCTTAAATGATATCTCAGTGAATAAACTAGAACAACTTAAGTACCAGCTACTTAAAAGCAACCAAAGCAGATTATTTATTTTAGTTAGGCAATTATATTCAATGAATAAGATCAATCAAAGTGCGTGAGCAGAGGTAGAAAAAAAGAGGTAGAAAACATTAGAATAAACACACCAGTCTTCATTATCTTTTCAAAAATCTTTATTTCGAATCCAGGTGGAGTAAGAGGCAAGTGAGCTCTGTTTCTGAAAAATTACAACTGAGATCAGTGGTGATATACCCAAAGGCTCAAGTCATAGTACAATTACATTAATGTCATTGGGTGATGTAAAATGTGATATCACAATTCGGGAGGTACGTTTTAAGTGTCAGTCATTCAGCAATTTGTAGAGTCATTGTGATGTAATTAGTGGGGAGGTATCTTTCCAGTGTCAATCATTCACACTAATTTTGTCAGTCATAACAATCTGTAACCAGGTTCTTTTTATACTGTTCTAACGGTTCTGGACATCACTGAAGAACTCATGACCCCATTAAAAATTACTGTTGCAATGCTAGGGTAAAATAAAAACAAAACTGTCAACATCTTTTAAAAACAACTTAAATGGTTCGTATTCATTAATATTTAAACTCGTGGTGCCATGTAATCAGGGCTTCCGAAACTCCTTAAATGAAGCCTGTTCAACCAGTGAACCAAACATTTACAAATATACAAATAAGCATGGAAAAGAAATACCAATAAAATGACGACATGGAGGAGTGGCTTCTGCCCAGAAACTGTAGTTTTATTGGCCATTTGGGCTAATTTCTCTCTCTAATCTTTCTGATATAAAAAATGCATTTGTGCGGATATGCGCACAGCGCAGAGGCGGGTAGCTAGGGTTAAACTATCCCCGGCTCCACAGAGTCTGCTCTTCAGTTTTTCCCTTGGTACTAGCCAGTCCGTCTGATTTAGCACTGAAATCAGAGCTTTCTGACTAGCACTTGGCTCAATAAGAGACAGAAGCACTAATAAACTATAGTACTCAATCCCCAACTGTTGTTTGTAGGGAACAGTCAAACCACTCTCCCCTACCAGGCAAATAAGAATAGTTCCTTAACCCATTCAGGCATGTCCAAGAGTCAGCTCCCAGTGTGTTCTCCTGTGCACCTGATGAATTTGGGCATCCTGAGGCAATGTCACAACTGCCTCATGTACACAAACAACCCTCTCCTCCTACCACACAAGACCAACATCTGCAAGAGATGCACTTACATAGCTAGACTTGAGGCAAAGCTCTCTCCAGTCATGACTGGAATTGACAGTCAAGAGGAGAAAGTACCAACCTGCAATATTCCACCTACTACACATAGACCCACAACACATGCAACTGCAAACCACACACATAGATACATAAAGACATATTCGGAGGCTCTAAATAAAAATCTGTGGAAACAACAGAGACCTCCAAAACAGACAAGCAGGCAACCTACACCCACCAACACTCTGCAATCATCACATAACCACCAAAACCAGTGTGCTGCACAAATACAAGCTTTAAGGCAAAACACCTTACCAAATGCACTTGTAATAGGTGACTCCATAGTCAAGCACACCAATGTCCCCCTCACCAGGCTGGACAAGGAGAAGGTCACTGTCAGTTGCTTGTCGGGTGCCAGAATACGCCACATTACCCACGGTTTCAGGTCACTCCACAACAAGTACAAATATGACTCTGTCATTGTCCATGTTGGTGTGAATACCCTGAGACATACATCCCTGGACTACATGAAAAGAGACATAGAGGAGCTCTCTGATTATGTAATAAAGTCAGGTATGACCCTAGCCCTGACTAGCATCTTACCCTCAAGAATGATACCTCAGTACAAGGAACAAATGATAAATTTCAACAATTGGCTAAGTTTTTGGTGTCATTGAAAGGGGATCCAGTACCCGTCTGCCTGGGATGACATGCTCAACAAGCCTCGATGCTTTGCAGAGATGGCTTGCACCTGGCACCAGAGGGATTCAGGATACCGGCAAAGGCTCTTGCCACCCCAATAGTGCCTTTTTTAGGCAAGGCTCAAAAAACAAATCTACCACCGTAATAAGCACTAGTGACAAAAAACTGAGGGTCATGCTGCTGAATGCTAGGAGTTTAAACCTCAAAATGCACTCTCTCGAGGCACTCCTCAACATGGAGAACATAGATATTTGTGCAGTGACGGAGACCTGGTTCAAGGCTGAAGAGAGCACCCAAGCGATTCCAGGCTACAAATCAAACCACACGTTTTGGCCAAACCCGGACCAAAATACAAAGGGAGGAGGCATATCCATATTCATCAAGGATAGCCACACCTCCAGACTGGTTGCAAAGAATGATGCCTCGGAAATCATCCAAGTGCAACTGACAAAGGGAAAAACTGCATTCCAGATTGTAGCTTGCTACAGATCACCTTCCCAGCCCCATGATATGCACTCTTCTTTCCTCGAGGTACTGGAAATTTATTATTTATTATTTATTTTACATTTGTTGACCGGGCTAATCCAACTGGATACATGTCCATTTTCAGTGAAGGCCCGAGGAGAAAAGCTCCAGTAAAAAAAACATCTTAAAGACATATTAAAAACATCCTTGGGAAAACATGAGTCTCCAACCGAACACCCTTATACTGGGTGATTTCAACTACCCGAACATCAACTGGGAAAACTACGGAAGTACTAATACCTTTTGCTCAGAGCTTCCTGGAGTACATTAACTCCAATGCACTGTATCAACTTATTAACACCCCCACAAGAGGCAAAAATATACTGGACCTGGTCATCACCAACATGAGGGACAAATGCTCCACACCTGTGGTAAACTCCTCATTGGTCAGATCAGATCATAAACTCATCACCCTAGATATCCACATACCACCCACACCCCCCTGCCCCCCAAAAAACATGGTGATGAACTTCTCAAAGGCGAACTTTATGCTACTCAAGACAGAGGTGGCAAACTTCACTACTCCCCAGCAGAAAGGCAATATGATTGAATCTGCTATATCCTACACAAAAGCACTCTACAAGCACCTACATGAGTGCATGGACCGTGTTATCCCAAACAAGACCAAGACCCACTCCTCCAAAAATAAGAAACCATTCTGGTGGACCCCGTCCATAAATAAGGTCTATACTAGAAGGAAGAAATTATTGCAAAAAAGAGTAAAAACCCAGGAATGGAGGAGCTCCCTGACCAACCTTAGCAAAAAGCTAAGAATCCTCATAAAAACCTCTAAGTTGAGCTTTGAAAGAAAAATCGCAACAGACACCAAAGACAATCACAAAGCATTTTTTAGATATGTCAAAAACCTAAATAACTCGCAGATCTGCTCTGAGCTACAGCATAATGGTTCAAAATTCACGGAACCAACTGACATGGCTAATATAGTGGCAGATAGGTTCAGTGCAAACTTCACCCCACCCTCACCCCCCAAAGGGCCCATTTCCATACCAGAAGATTGTCCTGCCTCTAAAATCACAGGCACTCAGATGAAAATAGCACTTTCCAAGGCAGGAAACACAGCATCCATGGGACCAGACAGCATCCCAGGCTGCGTACTACATGAACTCCAAAATAAATTAATCCCTCACCTTAATATCATGTTTAACCACAGCTTCACCTCAGGCTATGTGCCCACAGAGTGGCGCACGGCAACAGTTATACCACTCCACAAAGGAGGTGCCACCACTGACGGTGGGAATTACTGCCCCATCAGCCTGACGAGTCTCGTCTGCAAGGCCATGGAGCACATCATCATAGAACTCATAAACAAAGACATTGGGAACCTACAAACCCTTGACCCTACACAGTTTGGGTTCGTACAGGGAAGGTCTTGTCTACTAAATCTGGTTGACTTTTTCGAAATGGTCATTAAAGCAATAGATGAGGGAAAGGTGGTTCACACAGCATACCTTGATCTTGCAAAGGCCTTCAATACCATTCCCCACTCGGGAATTTTTGACAAACTCACCAAACTAAATATAAACCCCTACGTTACAAGATGGGTTGCTAACTGGCTCACGGATAGAACCCATTCAGTGAGAATAGGAAATGCTAGATCCAACTCAAAACCGGTGACTAGTGGTGTACCACAGGGCTCAGTCCTGGGACCCCTCCTGTTCTCATCTACTTCTCGGAGGTACAAGCAAATACGGAGGGACTATGGCTAACAAAGTTCGCAGACGACTGCAAACTGGGTGCCAAAATTGAGACCCTCTACTGATGTACATATCCTTCAAAAGGGTCTTACGGACACAGACACATGGTGCCAAAACCACGGCCTCAAGATAAATACCAAAAAGTGCATCGTCATCCCCTTTGGGAAAAATAAGAGACCTAGTGACTCAGGTGGACAGTAACCTCTCCTTTGACAACCATATTGCTAAAGTGGTTAGAAAATCCTTCTACATGGCCCACTTTTATCACAAAAGGGTTTGCATCCAGGAATAAGGATGTCATTGTCCCCCTCTACTCATCACTCACACCCGTTATTGAATATAATGCCCTGTTCGGGATGTACCTAACAAGACATCTGCAACAACTGGAGAGGCCTCAAAAGTACCTCACAAAGAGGATAAAGGGCCTCAAACAGTTGCCCTATGCCATGAGGCTAAAAAAACTCAGACTGTACTCGGTCACATATCGGCTACTCAGAGGTGATCTCTGCCTGATATACAAGGCTATGTCAAACCCTAAATTGCTAGAAATGCTCCACCTAAGGAAAACCCAATCCACCAGAGCTACTCGCTCAAAGGATGTAAACCTGACACCAACAATAAACAGGACTTGGAAGGACAGATTCGTGTCCCAGAGACTTCCCTTGCTCTGGAATAAGGTCCCCATAAATGTGAGGCAGAGCTCCTCATTAGTGCTCTTCAAGAGGAATCTTGATGAGTGGATGGGGAAACAGGAAATTCACCTCGGGAATCACTTTGGTGGCCCTGCTAGACAGGAGTGCAGAAAACTAGACCACTTGGGAGGGAAGCGTAACCAAAAAATTTTCTGGCTAGGCTTAATTATGCCCTAGGGCCAATCGCCTAGTACCTACCTATGAACCAACGAACCTATTTAACCCTAGCATTGTAATAATAATTTTTAATGGGGTAATGAATTGTTCAATGATGTCCAGAAATGTTACTGTAACAGTATAAAAAGAACCTGGATACAGATGGTGTTAAAATCGAAATGGTTATGACTGACAACGGAAAGGTACCTCCCCACTAATTACATCACAATGACTCTACAAATTGTTGAATGACTGACACTTGAAACGTACCTCCCGAATTGTGACATCACTTTTATATCACCCAATGACACTAATGTAATTTTACTATGAATTGAGCCTTTGGCTATATAACCACTGATTACTCCACCTGGATTGGAAATAAAGATTTTTGAGAAGATAAGGATGCCTGGCATGTTTATTGGAATGTTTTCTACTGTGCTAATGCCCTTTGATTGATCGTATTCATTGAATATAATTGCCTAACTAAAATAAATAATAAAATCTGCTTTGGATGCTTTTAAGTAGCTGGTCCTTAAGTTTTTCTAGTTTATTCACTGAGGTGTTTACCAAGGGCCTGGAGCTCTCAAGTCAACTGGAAAACTTAATAGCTCCTCTGACTGCAACAACAGATTGCTACTGGACTATTCTGACTTTTCTGGCTTAAATATGGTTATTTTAAAATTTCACCTGAGGTATTTACGTAATCAAGTACACTGATTGGTTGGTTCTTCTACCATAGTTTTTAAGAGAAATTGCCTGAAGAAGCTTGTATAAGGTGAAAGTGTGTTTTTCTATGCACTTGTGCTTTATTTTACTTGCAGTTACTTGACCTTATTTTATTAAAGTTTTCTTAAAGTTCCAGTTACATTACCTCTTTTTTAACTTAAAACGTGCTTGTTATTAGTAGGATTTATTGTTACACTAATACTGTTTTTACTTTGGACACCACTGACATGTCCATGTGAACTGCGATAGTTCCAAAGGGAAGAATGTTCTGAAAGGCTTGCATCTAGAGGACTGCTCTCATCTCCAGAATACTGATATGCAACCTGGTCTTTGAATGAGTCCACATGCCTTGGACCATCTTCCCCATGAAATGGCCCCCACTCCAAGTGGGAAGCATCTGTGGCCACACTGGCTGAAGGAAAGGTCTGCAGATGTTAAGGTTGTCGAACAAAATCCACCAATGGAGATGACACCTGCAGACAAAAGTTAGTTTGACAGGAACAGATAAGGGATGGTAAAGAATAGACCACCAAACAGCTAAACTCCACTGGAGAACTTGCATGAAAAATCTTGCTAATGTAACCAGAGCATAGATCTAAGGACTTGCAGTATCAGTCTTGGAAGTGGAGACAAGAGTATCTAGAATGGACTGTACCTGATTACTCAATGTCATTATGTGATGAGGGGGTAAAGAGGCCATTCAGTATGAAGTATGCAAAAGACCACCAATGAACTCCAGTCTTTGTACTACAGAAGAATTCGATTTGGCTAGATTTATGGCGATGCCAAGGGAGCTGGAGACCAGAAATAGATAATCCCTGGCTTGAATAAGTTGATGCCTAGTTGGGGCAGTTAGGAGCCAGTCTTTGAGATACAGAAACATGTGCAATCCCTGCAGTCTCAGGTGAGCTGTGACCACTTCCATACATTTGGTAAACACCCGGGGGGGGGGGATTTGGTGAGTCCAAAGGGCATTGCTCTGAACTGGTAATGACTGGCTCCCAACCTGAAGCGCAGATGACTTCTTGAGTACCTGTCCATTTTGATGTGGTAGTACGCATCCTGCACGTCCACAGAGCACATCCAATAGTCCTTTCACAACAGTGGTAGAATGGACTGAACCATAACCATCTGGAACTCTGACTTCTTTGCATACAAGTTCAGACTGCTCTGATCCAGAATGGGTCTCAGGTCTCCAGTTTTCTTTGGCACTAAAAAGAAGTGGCAGTAGGTTTCGGATCCTCTTTGGTTGGGACCTCTTGGATGACTCTTTTTTGCAGTAGTTTTTGAATCTCTATTACTGCATACTGCCTCTGACTGGGTGGAACATTGGGGAGTCTCACCTGACTTTGAGGAGGTGGAAGGAAAAATGGAATGCAGTGAACTCTGGATATTATGCTTAGCACCCAGGCATTTTTTGTAAGTTTGGTCCAGGTGCCTAAGTGGAGTGAAAAATTACCCGCGAATGCCTCCAGAGCTGAGTAGTTGGGAAACTCTTCTGGAGTGCTGGTAGGGCCTCCCAAAGAAAGGTTTTCTGTAGCCCTGTTTTGCAGATCCCCTGTGCCCCTAGGGGAGCATCTCTCACTGAAACTTCATCTGCCTGTAGAGGAAGAATCCCTTCACTAATCCTGAAAGACCCCTAGGATCTTCAGAACCAAGTCTTCTTACTACTTCGCTGATTCCTGGAGAAAAGTGCACTGAGGAGTAGAAAACATGATTCCCACAGCAGAAAAAGTCTTTCCTTAGGCATGTCTTCTGATTACAATACCGGAGCCAGCTGCCTCGAGGTGCCATCCACTGTATGGGAAATGAGCCTCACCAGAAGAATTAGCGAAAGAAAAAACAGTAGCTAGTTGGGAAGGCACTTTTTTGAAGTCTTACACCGACATGGTCTTTGCAAGAGAGCGGGAGAGCTCCTTGACCAGCGGTCTCTGCAAACAAATGTAGTATGCTAAACAGTTCAAAGACCTCAGCGCAAAGGTAGCCAAGGTGTAGACGCACTTACCAAATCTGTCCACTGCTCTTGACTCCCTATCAGTTGGATAGACAGAGGAGCTCTGCTCAACTAGCTCCTTTTTGGTAGTTGCTGCCACAACCATGTTCCCAACGGAAACACTCTTAGTGCAATCAGTCTGTCTGGGGGGGATAAATATTTACTGAGGCGCTTGCAGATGGGTTCAATAGTGCCCAGCTCCTTCCAGGCCTGGTGGTAGACTAGATCTACCAGGTCATCTTCCGGTATGGGGACAGTCACCCAAAATGTAGACAGGCCCGCCCCAAAGCCTCCAAAAACACAGACTCCTCAGTAGAAGTATTTTTGACAGACCAGCAATCTCTTTGCCTAAGAATTTCTAAGACGTTTCTAAAGTACAAACACTGTCTGTGTTCCTTATGGTTCCCAACAGTTCACTCCGAATATCCTTTCAATTAAATCCACAAAATGTGTGTATTCTCAAAGGCCCGTTCAAAAGTGAAGATTAAAAACACATTTTAATGAGCAAAAAAGTAATGAAAAATATATAAATACATCCAATAAGCGCTTTTGTCTCAAAAGTTTGAAACTTCATCAGATACTATTATATACAGCTCAGGAGATTTTATCGCAAAGAACAATCACGTGACCACCTTCTGCAATGACCTCACTTCCCCAGACACACACCCCAGCACTTGGTGTTCCCAAGTGGTCTCCCATCCAAGTACTAACCAAGGCCAACCCTGCTTAGCTTCCAAAAACTCCATTTCATATAATACGATATCTAATGTGAAGTAGTGTTTGTTATATATTTTGACACATACAAAATACATATAACCCACACAAAACAGATATAACTGAATTAATTTAAGATAAATAAATTAAAATTTCAAAAACTTAAATGCATGTTGCAAAATTCCGACACTTACTTATCCCCTCACCCATTGGTAAAAATTACGAGTTCATTTATTACTACTTTTGGGCCTAAAAGCTATGACATAAGTATATTGTGTAAAAACTGGAAAATATTAATGGATGATAAGGAAATAAGGGGATGTTTGGGGGGGGGTATCCACAATATACAGAAAAGGACAAAACCTTGGGAATATATTTGAAACAAAAAAAAAAAAGAGAGAAATTCGGGGAATGATGAAAAAATGTGGTTCCTGTTCTCATTGCAAATTTATTTTAGAAGGGAGCGAGAAGCATGTTAACAATACTTGGATTAGGATAGTAGGTAAATATTACTGTGATACAGAAAGAGTAGTTTATTGCGCAACCTATACTCAGTGTCCAGTCTTCTATATAGGGAAGACAGATAGAAAGTTTACGAATCATACATATGAACATTTAAGGGATATAAGAATGGGAAAAGGCACTAATTCTTTAGCGGGGAATTGTGTTGAATTTATTACCCATTCCTTTTAAGTTTTTTGTTATAGAGGCTTTAGACATCTCTGAAAGAAGGGGGGGGGCTTGGACACTCTTACTAGAAAAACGTGAATTGATTTGACTGTTACGGCTAAATGCAACATCCTGGCCTGGATTAAATGAACTATCTATATCATGCATATTAAGATTAAAAACTCTAGAAAGATAGTTATTTCTATTGCAAACACCTTTGTAAAAAAATTCTAATATTTTAAAATAATTTATTTATATCTGAAAAGATTTTCTCTTTGCTTCAACCTCATAAAAACTGTCTCTGTTATTGTTTGGTGGTTTATTATATTATATTATTGTTGAAATTTTTCAACATGCATTTACGTTTTTCGAAATTTGAATTTATCTTAAATGAATTCAATTATATATTTTTTATGTGGGTTATATGTATTTTATAGATGTCAAAACATATAACAAACACTAGTTCACATTATATATCACATTATATGAAATGGAGTTTTTCTGGAAGCTAAGCAGGGTTGCCCTTGGTTAGTACTTCGATGGAGACCACCTGGGAAAACCAAGTACTGGGGTGTGTGTCTGCGGGAAGTGAGGTCATTGCAGAAGGTGGTCACGTGATTGTTCTTTGCTATAAAACTTCCTGTGAAGTATATAATAGTATCTGATGACAACTACTGAGATGAAAGCGCTTATTGGATGTATTTATATATTTTTTATGACTTTTTTGTTCATTAAACTCCATTTCTAATCTGCACTTGTGAAAGGGCCTTTGAAAATACATGTATTTTGTGGATATAATTGAATGGATATATGGAGTGTACTGCTGGGAACCATAAGGAACACAGTGTGTTTTTACTTTGTTGGTTTATGCAGTGATGTCGCCAAAGCAGGCATCATCTGGTGGTGATCTTGGGGATCCTTCTCCCTCATCAAAGTCTGCATTCTCTGTGAGGGACTCCAGAGGAGAGTCTAAGTGCCTCCTTTTGCATGACTTCTTACAAATAGCCTCCTCTGAGGGATGATCAGGGGAGGTATCAGACGGGGCTCCCTCTTGGGGAGATCTCAGGCACTTCTCGGGATGGGCTGACTGTGGACAAGCATGACAGGCTCAGTACTCAGATCCAAAGGGTGCAATGTGGATGATCAGAGATAGAAGAGAATGGATCTCTGTGAGAAGGGAAAACCCCTTCCACAACCTGGAAAGCCGATGGATCAAGTGAGCCCCCCTACCTCTCCCTCGAAGCAGAGGCAGCCAAGGAAGAGAGGACAGGAACAACCCTGGAGCCATCCCCCAGACAGAATCAGACCAGAGCTATCGAAAGCCAAAGCTCTGAGGGGAAGGGATAAATCCAGTAAATTCAGAAAGGATTCCCTACCCTCTGATCCAACACAGACCTCTCGGATCAGAGATCCAGTCTGATCCAACAACACCGGAGCACAGCCGGTCAGTCAGGGTAACTGTCAAGAGTCGAGGAAGGGAGATTCCACAGAGCCAACACCAACTCTCGGGGGTATCTAGGATCCTGGGACTCCAAAACGGTTGGTTGGATTGGAGAAGGAGATTGTACAGTTTGGGCAGGAATGCTCAAGGAATCGAAGGGGGATGGTGCTGACAAAAATCCTCATCTAAATCTGAGTTTTGAGAAATCTCTGGATCATCCTGCCCATGTCTAAATCGGAAAAACCCCTAGAACCTGGAGGAAGTAGCAGCTGAACCAGGCCTTAAGTGCCCCTGAGGAGTTTGCAATAACTCTGCAGGCAAGGCTGAAGAAACAATCCTGACTGAAAGCTCAGGGGTTAGACTCCTACCTTCAGGATCCCTAGATCTAAGATCTGACGTGAAGGGTGAAGGCTTACGGGAACCTGACACGGAAAGTACAACTATGTGATCCCGAATAGCACTTTGGATCCAAAACAGAGGAGGTTGTATCAGAGGGCTTCGAGACATTTGCTGGTGGCTTCAAAGAGACCCTTGAAGTTTTATGAGGGCATTTGTTAGGATTTGAGGACCCATGATGGCTTGTAGATAGGGGGGGGGGGTTAAGCCCTTGGTAAAGAACAGGAAGACACAGGCAACAACATTTTCAGTACCAATTCATTCCTATGGCCTGCGATAAACTGAGCATTAAATCCTTCACAAACAGAATAGGTAGACTGCAAATGCTCTGGCCCAAGACAGTACACTATTTCTCATGTGCATCGACTGAGGAATCTTGTGGGAACAGGCAGAGCAGAGTTCAAAGCCAGGGGGGTTGTCTGACACCCTTGGAACACAGAAAAAGGAAACACAGTTTCCAAAAAACAATATTTGCAGCTGAAAAGAGAAATAAACAGCTGCAACTGTATCAAAACTCTTTAAACTATTAAACTATTTAAGCTAACCATTTTTAACACACACACTAAAAATAGCACTAACCAACTTTAAGATTTTTTGTGAGTCAGAAGGAGGGAAGGCCCTGACAAGAAAAAAGGGACAAGAAAAGGCATAAAGGCTGCACCCCCACACCCCTGCTACTTACATATACTAACTCTGAGATCGCACTACAGCGGGAAAACTTCAATGCACATGCTTCGGTTAACTGATTTACGTGAAAGTGCACTTTTGGTTATGTGCACTTTTGTTAAAGTGGGTCTCCGTTATCTGTTCTTCAAAGAAGTGTGTTTTCAAAGAACAGAAGTAGACCTATACTATATATATATATATATATATATATATATATATATATATATATATATATATATTTATATATATATTATATAATTATATATATAATCTACACATCTACATATAAAACATTATGAATGTGTCGCTACCAAGTAATATGAATAGGTAGTTGTAAGCAAACTCATTTTTCCCAATTTATGCTCATCCCAAAATTATTTTAAAGTGCTTTCACCCATTTCTCTTAATACAGTGAAGGGTTTCCTAAGATCTTACAAAGACAACATACACCAAAGAGGTAGATGGTATTATTCAACAGACTCATGATAATATGAATAATTCAACTTAACATTAAATTAATGCTGCAACAACAAATGTAAGTAAAAGTGTTAAAATGAAAGCAAGAGCAAGGCTAGCAGAAAGTAAACAAAGATACAGTCTAAAGTACAGAAAGAGAAGCACACAGACATCTAGTCTGAATGCAATGGGATCTATTCTGAAAAAATACTGATAGACAATGTGAGGGTATCCATGAGCACAGCGATGTGCATTAGGTTAGGGTGTAATGCAATGGGCTGTAATATTTATGTCTTACCTGATTCACAGGTGAGTAACAAGCTTTGGTGAGGAGAAAAGCAATATCATTATTCAACCATTGCACAGATATTCCTTAGAGGATGGAACTACAGAAAATATATATTGGGTGATGCCCATTAGATTATTATTTCTTTTAAATGCTAGTCAGTGAGAAAAGAGAAGCTGAATACGTTCAGCAAAATTTCCCGCAGATCAAAATGAGTTATGCAGCATTCAACTGGATTGAAGACAAACAGTTTTTGCTCTAAATGTCATACTGTAAGAAGTCTTAATGGATATACTAAAGATAAAAAAATGAAAATTAAACTCAAGCACAGACGTGAACTACTATATTTTAAAATACTTGTTATTTTGTTTTAGTATAAGCTGAGATGTTCCCATTTCCTCAACTCGAGGATGCTCTAGTGCTCTTTAATGGAGCGTGTCTAGAGGAATCCAGGCTTCCAATAAGCTTTAAGTCGAATCTGCCGTTCAAGTTCATTTTTATTTATTTACTTTTTTGATTGCATTCAGATTGCTCTCAATGAGATGAAAAACAAGCCTCATAGTTCATGAAGACACCAGAGGACTGTTGAATTCTTTAAGTCTGATGTATGAGAGCTATTTGGTCACTCTTTTCTTGAGACAGTTAATTTTCCAATGCAGAATGCTTTGCATTTTGTGCAGCTTGTCCTCTACATAACAAAGCTACTGCTGCAGTCATGTCTGTCAGTACAGACATATATCTTTTTTGAGTTTGGACATATAAACAAATTCTTTTGACTCTTAAAAGCAAATATCAACACCCTGAGAGGTTGCAGAGAAAGGTAACTACCTGTAGCTCTGTGAACGCAGTAATTTCTCTTTCTATTCTGCTTCCAATATTTATCCATTTTTGATATATAATGGATGGTCAAGGGTCCAGAAACAGAGTGACAGACTGGTTCCCCTTATAAAGCTCCAGTTTTCGACCATAAATATTTTAATCCTTGAAATAAGTCAGGATCATAATTTTGCATTTGTCATTTCCTTCATTGATAACTGGCTGAGTGGCCCATGATGGTTTCCTACTAGAAGGGTTCAGCAGAGCTGGATTATTATTTTGTTTGAGGGGATTTATGGATCCTAGTATATTGGCCACCAAATTCTCATTGTATCTTCTTTGAAAATCTTGCTGTAGTTGAGAAATTGGTCCATCTCTCCAGAGACTGTGGCTATTTTCATTCCCTGTGACTTGATGACATTTTTCTTTGTAATTCTGGGGTGCATGCTATTAGCATGTAGAGGTAGATTTGCGCATGTTAAGTTTTCTGACTACGTCATTCTTGATATTCTTTTCATTTGTGTTGTACAGATGGTGATGTCCAGGAATTCCACCTATCGTAACCATAGTGGTTGGTGAAGTGTAAAGAAGTTTGTGGTATTTTTGATGTAGAAGATAATGTGTAGATTGTTCAGTGAGACTTTCCATTTGATAAAGATATTGTCAATAAAACAGCAGTAACAATTCACACATCAACAGAATTCTGACGTAAAGATGATGCTCTCTTCCCATCCGTCCAAGGCTATACTGGATAGGCTGAGTGCAATAGCAGCACCCATACCTATTGTCTTTGTTTGTTTGTTTATTTATATTTGTTTACCGAGGCAGTGCACTGATCAATACTGACCAATTTCAGGCTCAGCCCCAGTGAAATACAAGACATTTCACAAACAAAAATAAGGAAATGCAAGCAATAACAGTAGTTCAGACTAATTACATAGAAAAAAAACTGTACACACACACACACACACACATACACATATATATATCTATATATATACATATATACACACACGCACACGCACACACACACACACACACACACACACACACACACACACACACACACACACACACACACACACACTTTGGTGAACAAGAACAGTGCAATGTACAATCAAGAAGAGTACAAAGAATAGTTGTCTAACAACTTACCATAACCATAGATGTCCTTCTCTTCCATGTTGTAGTATTCTTCACCTTTGGGAGTTGCTGCTTGCAGCACCGGACATCTTGCCGGTATACTAAAGTCTTGAAAGCAGGGGTACGTGCGACATTGCATGTAAGAGCCATACACTGATGCCGGCTATATCTGTGATGTCTGCACATACCCAATTCAGAACTGGCTACCAGATAATGAGAACCGCTCAGGAATAGGAGTAGTAAAGAAATATGAAACCCCTCCCAGACACAAGGTCAGTAGTCAGGGGAAGGCCCTAGATATAATATGGTCAAAGAGAAGGAGGGTAGGTGGGTGGGATTGAATACTGCAACATGGAAGAGAAGGACATCTATGGTTATGGCAAGTTCTTACACAACTAGTCTATGTCCTTCTATTCTCATGTTGCAGTATTCTTCACCTTAGGGAGAGTACCAAAGCTCTCTAGGTAATGATGCGGGTGGCAGGAAAGGGGGAGGTAGAGTCTATGAGACCCTGCAGAATAGATCTAGCAAACCCTGCTCTAGCCCTGGAGATGGAGTCCAATTTGTAATGCTTGGTGAAGGTAAGTACTGAGGACCAAGTAGCTGCCTCCAGCAGACAAGAGTAATCAATCCCCGTGAAAAAGGCTGCTGAAGAGGAAACAGCTCTCATTGAATGGGCTTTGACAGATGAATTCAACTGTTTTCCATGAAAGGAATAGCAAAAGGCAATAGCCTTAGAAATCCAAGAGGTAACTGTCTTGTTTTGACACGGCCTTCCATAGGTCCCTAGGATGAAAGGAAACAAAAAGTTGATCAGACTGTCTAAAGGATTTGGTCTTGCCTAAATAGAACATTAGTTGCCTATGAACATCCAAGGAGTGCAAGGTCCTTTCTGAGGCAGAGGGAAGAAGACAGACAAGTTAATGGTCTGGTTTAGGGATATCTCTTTAACTACTTATCCTGGGCTAACACTCCCTCGAGTCTCTCACCATATTCCTAAGGTGCAGGTTGGACATCAGGCCTTTTTTAGCCTTCTTCCTTGGTGGTTCATCGTAGGAGCCTGTTCCACCTTCCATCTCAAACGCCAAGCATCAAAGTCGTTGATTCTCCAAATAGATTTAAAGCCAACAAACTGCTTCTAAGGGTTTTAAGGACAAAGAATTGGCAGATATCACAGGACTTGTAGTCGTGACCTGCTCCTAAACAAAATAAACAATGATAGTGCATGTCCATATGTGGATTTTGTCTTCCACAAGCGCACTTTCCCTTCATAGATGACATGCATCTGAAACAAGTAAAGAAACAAGCAAAAACCCATAAGGGTACTTATCTGAATGCGGACAGCCAGGAGCGATCATTGAAAACAGATGGCAGAAGTCAAATAAATGCCGGATTACTAGAGCTGGCGATTGGACAACTGAAACACACTGCGGCAGAAAAGTTCTGAACTGTGTACGTGCAGACATTACAGATATAGCCGGTATCAGTTTATGGCTCTTACATGCAACGTCGCATGTACCCCTGCTTTCAAGACTTTGGTATACCGGCCAGATGTCCAGTGCTGCAGGCAACTCCCTAAGGTGAAGAATAATGTGACATGAGAATAGAAGGATATCGTACAATACATAGATTAGTTACCAAAATGGGTCAATCATCAGTAAATCTTGAGAAAGCAGAAGAAACTTGGAAAGGAGACAGGTCAGGTGATATGCCCTGCGATGAAGCTGGAGCATTTGGCTTGGTTGAAGAAGAGCTTTTTGAGCTGAATTCTGAATTTGGAATAAAAGCTGATTTCCTTTATACTGATTGGGAAAGTTTGTCAAAAAGTAGGTGCCTGAAAGGATAAAGCATGTGCAGTGCAGTTTGATTCTATGGATAACGATAGTTGGTGTGGCTTGTACGTAGTGTTTCACATTGGAGGAGGAAGTTTTTTTCATGAAGTCTACCTGCAATGGGAGTGAATGCATGGAGCTGGAGTGATTTGCACAGTTAGGATCCTAAACGTAAGTTAGATATTTGTTTTATGGGTAGTCATTTGGCTTTTTCTAGGGTGATACAGTGATGTTCACAGAGGCCAGGTTGCAATGAATTGGTGGATGCTGTTTGAAATAGTCTGGAGTGTGGCAATGTTCTCCTTGGAGGCAGAACAAAAATTGGAAGCCCATTTTCAAGTTGAGAAATGAGAACTCCTTTGCCAATGGCTGCGCTGGCTGGCATGCATAGAAAAATGATATTTTATCTTAGAAGAGCACGGAGTTTACTTTGGCTTTCACTTTGTCTATTTGGAACTGGAAATTTAGAGACTGATCAAGCCATTATCCTAGGTATTTGAAGGTGGAAGCTGTCTCTACAGAATGGTTGTATAAGTCAAAGATAGAGAGGTGCTTGGTGAATTTTCTGCAGAGTTCCAAAAACAGTTTTGGTCTTGGTGGGGTTGAGTAGTAGTTTCACTTCAATCAGAAATTGTACCAAGTAGTTGTTTGCATGATGTCCTTCATATTCCCAACTAGTTTAATTTCTCTATGTCTGGCGTTGGTCCTAGAGTTTATGTACTCTTTCACAGCATTGATGTAGTAGTTATGGAGAGGAACAGTGTGTGGGGCTTTTACAACAGCTGTCACTAATATCATCTCCTGTTGTATTTTCATTCCTTTCATATTTTTCAAGAAATTGAGAGTCCAAAATAAAGAAAGACGCATTCCCAGTAAGCCTTTTAATCTTAAATTCCATATAACTTGATAAAGGCTCAGTAGCTGAATCATCTTCTGCTACCACTGACAATAAAGAGAGTTATCCATACTTGTGAGGTTTGGCAACACCAAAAATAGTGGTATCCTAGGCTGGAGGAATTTAAGGAAGCTGAACAAATCATCATCCAGAAGTCCCCTGAGTTAAGCTTAGCCAGTTTGATGCCAATGATTTTGTAAGCTTTTCTGACTTGTTCAATATCCACAATCTTGTAGAAATTCTGATTCTTCCTCATCTTTTCAGTTCCTTAATTGCATATCTTGGTGTCCGTGATAAAGATGCTGCTCCCCCCCACGTCTGCTTTCATAAAGAATAGCTGTGCAAAATCCTACCATAACCATAGATGTCCTGTTCTTCTGTGTTGCAGTATTCTTTACATATGGGTTGTATTCTGCCCAACATCCAGCCTGTATATAAAAACTTAAAGCTACTGCCTCTATGTGGGATGTCACACAAAGGCACAGATAATGTCGGCCATAAAAGAGACATATGCATGTATAAACTTCAGAATAAGTGAGCAAAGGAAATCCAAAGGGATTCTAAAGGGTAGTTATCCTAGGAAAGAACAAGTTATAGGGGGAAGCGGGTGGGATAGAATACTGCAACATAGAAAAGAAGGACATCTCTGGTTATGGTAAGATTTTGCACAAATATTCTGTTCTTCTATTCAGTGTTGCAGTACTCTTTACATATGGGAGAGTGCAAAAGCTCAAAGGGAACACAGGGAGGAGGATGGATCAGAAGTAGACTAAGAAGTATTTTCCACAAATCCATGCAAAATTGTGGCAGCTTCTAAAATGGAGTGAGCATCTAGTCCTTTGAAGAAGATCCATGTAGAGATAGTTTGCACATACAGGCAAACCCAGCGCCCTGGGATGAAAGGACCAACTTGATCAGACTTCCTAATAGACTTAGTTTTGTTAAGGTAAAATCTGAGTTGTCTATGTACATCTAAGGAATGCAGAATCCTCTCACTAGGGGATTGAAGTGAAGGGAAGAAAGTAGGCAACTGGATGGACTCATTAAGAGAGAGCTTATTCACCACTTTAGACAGGAAGTATGAATTAGTTCTCAAAGATACTCTGTCCTTGTGGAAAACCAAAAAGGGGGTTGAAGCCATCAATGCCAGAATTTCATAGACCCTCCTGGCAGAGGTTAAGGCTACTAGAAGTACTGTTTTCCATGTGCAAAACTTTAGAGAAGCAGAGGTTGCTGGCTCAAAAGGGGCCTGAGTAGTTAAGATCCTGAGGAGGAGGAACTGGTTCCCTAGGAGGTTTCATGTGTAGGACGCCTTTAAGAAAAAGCTTAACCTCTAGCCTGGAACCTAAGGGGGAAGTTAATGGTAAGCAAACAGACAAGGCAAAACAGTTTGACTGAGGAATAGGAAACACCACTGTTAAGCAACTCTCTCAGGTAAGAAATCACTAAAGGAATATGTAAGATTTCCTAGTATTGGGTAACCTAGCCTCTGCAAAACCCAAATCACATCCTTAGAAAACAGGTGCCTGAAAGGATCAAAAGTTGATCACCCACAAGGTCATTTGCAGAGTTGACATATATGTGGATGAATCAAGGATCCTTTGCCCTGAGTGAGTACATCCATCTGGTGAAGTAACTTGTAGGACTGACCTTTGGCTAACTTCCATGAGAACGATACAACATCCACCTTAAAAGCCTGAGGGTGAGGGACCCTGGCACAAAAAATAGGAAGTTGTCTGTTAAGAGGGAAGGTGAAAAGGTCCATTTCTTGAGTACCCCACTGGTGAACTAGATACAGGAACACATCACTGTGAAGTATCTACTTGTGGGATTGCATCATGGATATGCTTAATGCATCTGCCGCTGAGTTCTGAACAGAGGGGAGGTGCACAGCATGCAGTATCACTTTGTACTGAATTTCCAATTCCCATGCTTTGATGGCTAGGTGACAAAGAAGGTAAGATTTTGTGCCCCCCCCCCCACACTTGTTTATGTACCAAAGAAAAGTGGTACTGTCTGTAAGAATCCTGAGGGGTCCTGGCATGAAATGAGGATGAATGGTCTGCAAGGCTAGAATCAGAGCGCTCATCTCTCTGATGTTGATGTGTCCCCTCTTTTGAGGGGATGACCAAAGACCCTGTACCTTTCTGGAAGCAAAGGTTGCTTCCCAACCTAAATATGAGATGTCTGTAAAAATCTGCTGAGCTGGCTGAAGTACCTGAAGAGGTAAAACAGGGTTCTGACAGAGTTGCTGCATCCACTAACGTAGCTCTGTCTTCAGGCATGGAAGAAGACGAATCAAGACATCCCAAGGATGAGCATGTTGGGACCAAACTGTCTTTAGAAATCACTGGAACTTTCTCATGTGTAATTTTGCAAAAGGCAGCAAGGGAATTGTGGAGGGCATGAACCCCAGCAGTCACAAAATCTCTCTGGTCGTGATGGAAGAAAGGAACAGAAAAGACTCCATGTATGCATTGAGAGAAAAAATGTCTTAACATAACGTTCCATCTGTGATGTAGGTCTTCATTCATTCATCACTGATAGGACTTTGGTTCTGTCCTTGGAACCGACACGGCCGGTACCAAGCTCACGCCAGTCAAAAACTCTCAGCTAAGACCTACCCACAATGCTCTCGTAGTCTCTTCAGATCGAGTTTGCCTGCCCTTATAGTATAGAAATATTAACAGTGAAAGTAGGAGGCTCTGTTGAGCAGGTACCTTAACTAATAAGGAGATCCTGAAGTCCACCAGGAGTCCAGGCAGGGGGAAGGAGGACAGGAAGTAATGAATGAATGAAGATCTACAACAGAGATGGAAAGTTATGGTAAGATATAACTTCTTTATCTGATGTTTTAAACCTTCATTCATTCCTTACTGAAAGGACAGAGTCCCCAGGTACTTCAGTCCTGGGTGGCCCTAAGGAAGGACATTCCTGAGCACCATAGAACCAAAAGATGCTCTTCCCCTGGAGGCCAAATCCAATTTGTAATGAGTGACAAAGGTATGAGGTCTTGCCCAAGTGGCTGCTGCGGACATATTATCCATAGAGGCTCTGGAATGAAAGGCCACTGAGGTAGCTATCGATCTCGTAGAGTGAGCCTTTATTTTGGAAAGCAAGGACACTTTGTTTTGATGATAGATGAAAGTGATGGCGTTTCTGAGCCAAGAAGATAAAGTAATTTTGGAAACAGGCTTACCCATTCTGGGTCCTGCAAAGGCCACAAACAATTGATCCATTTTTCTGAAAGATTTAGTTCTGTGCAAGTAGAAACGAAGTTGCCTATGAACATCGAGGGTATGCAGAAGGTATTCCCCTCTATTTGAATGGTGGGAAAAGAAAACCAGAAGGTCAATAGATTGGTTAATGGAAAAAACAGAAATTACCTTGGACAAAAATATGGGGTCAGTACGTAGAGAAACCTTTTCCCTATGAAAAATTAAGTGTGGTCTCTTAACACTGAAGGCCTGCAACTCAGATACTCTTCTCGCTGAGGTAAGGGCTACTAGAAGTAAAGTTTTCCAAGACAAAAATTTTATATCACAGGAATTAGAAGGCTCGAAGGGAGGATTCTTTAATGACTGAAGCACCAAAGTCAAGTCCCATGGCACTATAGGAGGCTTGACAGGAGGTTTAACATGTAATACTCCTTTCATGAAGGTTTTGCACAGTCGGTGTGACCTAACAGATGAAATGTCAATTCCATTGTGAAAGTTTTCAATAGCCACTAAATGCACTGTAATTGTCGATGCTGAAGCTCCTGCGTGCAACAGGGTAGTGAGGTATTGTAGGATCTTCTGAATAGGCATGGAAAAGGGACCTATGTTATGTTCTTTGGCCCATCTAGAGAATCTAATCCACTTAACTGGAATACATTTTTCTGGTGGAAGGTTTGTGGGAAGCCAGGAGGATCTCGCAAACAGGTGATGAAATATCAGGTTGCCTTGCAATCATCGAAAGTGGAGAAACCAAGCTGTGAGCTTGAGACTGTGGAGATTGGGGTGAATCAGTCCCTGATGATGAGACAGCAGACCTTGGGATTGATCGAGGATCCACGGGCTGTGAATCAGGTGAGGCCATAGAAATGGGAACCAGACTTGACGGGGCCAATAAGGGACAATGAGGATCACTTTGCTTCTCAATCTTTGAGCTTTCTGTAGAAATTTCAGCATGAAGAGAAATGGGGGAAAGGCATACAGAAGACCTGGGGGCCAATCCTGTGTCAGAGCATCCCTCGGTGACTCCCCCTGAGGGGGGATCAAGGCAAAATAGCTTTTGCATTTGTTGTTTAGGGGTAAAGCAAACAGGTCGCAGCAAGGCCTGCTCCAGTGGAGGAAGATCTGATTTGCTATTATCAGATTGAGGGACAACTCGTGAGGTATCAAAATGTTCCTGCTCAGATTGTCTGCAATAAGTTTGGAACTTCCAGGAATGTGCATTGTTATGAGAAAGTGGTTATAAGCCAACGCTCAATGCCAAATTGTCAAGGCTTCCCGACACAGGGGTAAGACCTGGTTCCACCTTGTTTGTTGATGTACCAGATGACTGACATGTTGCCTGATTTAATTGCAATGGTCCTGGAAGGAAGGGATATGTGGAACACTAAAGAGAACTGACCTCAATTCCAGGACATTTATCTGCAAATTGGCCTCCATAGGGGACCAGGTGCCTTGGACCGTCTTTCCCTGGAAATGTCCCCCCCCCCCCCAACAGGGAAGCATCCATGGTCACCGTGCCCCTGGGCTGGGGAAGACAGAACAGTCGACACCAAAGATTTGTTTCTGGCTTCATCCACCATAGCATTTGTTTTTTGCAAAGGTTTGTAAGGCGTATCCTGTGGTCGATTGGGTGAGTTAAGATCAACCATTGTGATGAAAGGAGCCACTGTAATAGTCTCATGTGCAACCTCGCCAGTGGTACTAAGGTAATGGTTTCTGCCATACAGCCCAATAGTTGTAGTACAAGGCATGCTGGTACAAATGTCTGCAGGTGGAGAACTTTAATCTGGTTTCTTATTTTTGAAAGCCTGTGAGGAGGAAGGAAAGCTTGACAGGACGTTGTGTTGAAGACTTCTCCAATGAATTCCAGTGCTCTTGTTGGAGACGTGTGATGTGTCCATGTTGATCATGATACCTAGGTGAAGAGCAAGGCCTTGAGTGTAAGAGAGAATGAGAAGATTCCTGGTCATGGCGGTAAGGAGCCAATCGTCTAGATATGGAAACACCTGGAAATCTTGAAGTTGGAGATGAGCTACTATGACTGCCATACATTTGGTGAACACTCTGGGGGCTGTCAAGAGACCAAAGGGCAGTACCCTGATTGGCTCCCAGTCAGAAGTGGAGAAATCGCCGGGAGAGTTTGTCCATCTTTAAGTGGTAATACACGTCCTGGATGTCTATAGAGCACATCCAGTCCAGTTGTCTTTCCCCAGAAAGGGGAGAATGGACTGTACCGCGACCATCCAGAATTTTTGAAGTTTGATGCATTTGTTTAGAAAGCTGAGATCCAGGATTGGTCTCCAGTCCCGTCATTTTTGGCACTAAAAAGAACCTCAAGTAAAACCCAGATCCTCTTTGGGCTGGTGGGACTGGCTGGATGACTCTTTTTCTTAGCAGCTTTTCGATTTCTAAGGCTGCAGCCTCCCCTCTGACCGGGTGGAACATCGGGGATTTCTTTTACGGGTCTAGGAGTAAGATTGAATGGGATATGATAGCCTCTGGATATTATTCTCTGCACCCACACATCCGTTATGAGTTGCTAAGCCTGTAGGTGCAGAGAAAAATCGACCCCAGACTTCTTCCAGAGAAAAGCAATTGGGCCGTTGTTCAAGAGTGCTGGAAGGGTTGGCCAGAGCAGAAATCTCTACCATCCAGGTTGCACAGACCCCCTCTATCCCGAAAGGGGAGTCTTCCAGATGAGTTGTCCCCTCTGCCCCAGGGAAATTGCTCATCACGAGTGTCACAAAAAGATCCTTGGGACTTTTTGAACCACAATTTTCCTCCACTCTGATTCCTGGAGTAGGATCTCTGGGGGATGGAAAAACATATGCCAACAGCAGACACGGTCTTTCTGTCCTTCTCAGTACGTGATAGTGTCTCTCTTACTTTGGGGCTAAAAAGACAAGATTCCTAAACAGGCGCGTTGACAAAGGAAGATTTAAACGGGTCCAAGAAGTCACACAAACGGATCCAAGCATGCTGTCTCATGACGATGCCCGATGCGGCTGCTTGAGCTGTCCCCTCGGTAGTGTGAAAAATCAAGCACATCGAGGAACTCGAGATGGATTCCAGGGTAGCTAGCTGAGAGGCAACAGTATCACGCGCACCTCCTCAGGCACTACCCCCGCCAAAGAGGCAGACATTCCTGAGAGTAGGTCTTTTTGGAGGTGAGTAAAGTGTGCCAGGTATTTCAGCGAACGAATGGCAAAGGTCGCTGAAGTGTAGGTCCGCTTCTCCAGTCTGTCCATAGCCGGAGACTCCCCGTTCGGGGGATGAACAGTGGAACTATCTTCTGCCAGTTCCCTCTTGGTGGCTGCTACCATGACCACGGAATCAACTACCAGCTGTTTGGACCAGTTGGGTTGGTCTTCAGGGGTGAACAAAATTTTATCTGGCCTCCAGGGGACAGGTTCTATGTTGTCTGGGGCCTTCCAGGGATGCTGCACAATAAGCCTAATGAGCTCATCCACAGGTGGGGTGTCACCCAGGAAGTAGATGGTCGAGCATGGAAAGGCTGCAAGATCACTGATTCCTCCAAAGAAGGGTTGGAAGGCTTCCAGTCTCCCCTCTGCTTGAGGATCTTGAGAATGTCTACAAATGAGACGTCTTCCAGGGGAGACCATGGGGACCCTTCTCCCTCATCACAATTGGTGTCTTCGGTGATGGATTCCTCAGGGGAATCAAGATGCTTCCTCTTGCAAAGTTTCTTTTGGGGTGGCTCCTCAGTGGGGTCTTCTGAGTAGGACTCCAGAGAAAGGGTTCCCTTCAAGAGAACGTCTTGCGGCTCCCGTGCTCAAGATCCCAGAGTAGGGGGTTGGGACAGCTGCATGCTAGAGGGGGGCTCTGGTGCCTATGCCAATGATGTCAACTGCAAGCCTGTTGAAGCGAGAACCTTCTCTATCACCTGGAAAGCAGGCCTGACCAAGGAGGGATGGGAGCCTGGAACAGAGAAGGATTACCTTGGAACCGGGTTCACACCCTGCCCCGAGGAGCCCGCCTCTGGGTGAGGGGCTCTGAGAGGACTGGTAGCTTCCGGGAGAGCCATGGCTGTAGAGGGCACCACAGAAAAAAATCAGCACCGAATTAGGTGCCACAGTGCCAACAGCCCAATCACTGCTCCGAGAGTGCGCCAGTTCCGAAGGAGCCATTGCACCAAAAGTAATCGGTGCTGACAGGGAAGCCTCCCCTGTCGCAGCAGAGACAGAATGCACCGGGATGGCCATCGGTACTGAAGTCTCCAAGACCTGGGAGGAGGTCGGAGGAGGATAGACAGAAGAATACGCCATGAGAGCTTCCATTCGAAGAGGGAGGGAAGACCTAGTCGGGTGGGCAATCCTCTAGCTGTCAAAAGCTGGTCCAAAATTCTCACTACATCTTGTTCCAAAAGACTCCTGGTGGATCTGAAGGAAGCTGCCGATGGAGATTCTGGTCTCTCATGAAAAGGACTAAATTGTTGTCCCAAAAAGGGGTGATAAGAGGGAGAATACCTGGTTCTGGGAAGGTGCTTGATCTTCAGAACCGAAGGTGTCATTATCAGTGGAGCCTGCAAGACATCGGCACAGTGGCCGGGGATGGTGCCAATGCAGGTACAGTGGTCGGAGCCTGTGTTATAGATAAGGTTGGCACCGAGGGGGATAGTGCAGTGATAGGAGTCTGAGTCAGAGTCAAGGACGGCACCGGAGAAGATAAGGACCTTGGTGCCGAAGCTGTCTCTGCTGATGGCGCGGGAGAAGCTCGGTGTCAACTTGGTTCCGAGGAGGATGGGGATGTCGGAAATGAAAGACTCCGTTTCTCCTTATGCCTTTTCACATCCTTATGCTTAGGAGGTGGTCAGACCTCTGTCCCAGAAAGAGCCTCCATGAAGGGTGATTTCCGCTTACCCTTTAGAATAAGCTTGTTCTTGCATTCAGCAAACGTATGGTTGCTGAAGCTAGAATAAATGTCACAAGAAACGTTAATGTGGTTAACGCCCAAAGAATAAACACACCGGGCATGATTGTCAGAGTTGGGCATCTTACACCCACACTTATCACACTGCTTGAACCCAAGCTTGGCCTTATCTGACATTATAACACACTAGTATTACCACACAATAAAACTATAACTGCCAAACAAGAAGATAAGGGGACAGCAAAAACTTTTTTTTTTTTTGTAGTACAGATAGCTAGGAAAAGAGTACCAACAATGGTACTAAGAAATACCAAAAAAGGTAAGAGGAGTGCCTACTAAGGTAGGGAAGAGGGGGTAGTACCAACAATGGTATGAAAGAACTACCAAGGTAGTGGGTAGGGTTTAGTCAAGAAATAAGAGAGCAGAGACGAGAAATAACCTTAAACGAGAAAAACTGGCTAATAAACAATAAAAACTAGTAATAACCACAAAAAAAGCTACACTTAGCTTGGGAGAAGGCCTGGCACGTCTGATGAGGAATACGACAAATGGGATCTGGAAAGGCTATGAGAGGGGCATTGTGGCTGCAAGTTTTTGGCTGGCACGAGCGTGGTACCGGCCGTGTCGGTTCCGAGGACAGAATTGAAGTCCATGTCCTATCAGTAAGGAATGAATGAAGATTTACAACATCAGATCTACTTTTTCTGAAGTGAGAAAAACCATCATCAAGTCTGTCTGGAACCTGCTCCCTAGGCATATGAGATCCTGACTTGGGGTTAGACTTGATTTTTCACAATTTATTGAGAATCCTAGGCCCTGCAGAAAAGGAATAGCTAGGTCCAGGGGTTGGAGTAACAGGTCTGGACTGCAGGCCAGAAAAAGCAGATCATCCAAGTAAGGATAAACTTGAAGCCCTTTCAGCATTAAAAAGGCAATGGCTGGGGCTAGGCACTTTGTGAATACCCTTAGCACAGTGAAAAGACCAAAAGGCAAGGCAGAAAACTGAAATTGCAAAGAACCGTCCGAGAAAAACAAGAACTTCCTGAACTGTGGGTGAATAGGGATAGGCAGATTGGCATCCTTGATATCCAGAGAAGCTAGCAAAGCTTGACGAGAAACCAGGGGAAGAAGAGATTGCAGAGATGGCATCCTGAAAGAAGGCACTACCAAGAAAGTGTTTAACAGGGAAAGATCTAAGATAGGCCTCCAAGGATGGTCTTTCCTCGGAACAAGAAATATTCTGGAGTAAAACCCCTTTCACCTCTGGTCTGGAGGAACAACCTGAATTGTGCCTTGGCTGGAAAGTTGAGCAAGCAACAGAGGAAATGGATGCAATTGACTGGAGGGAGGCTGAGGTATCTCCTGAAAGGGAGGAGTTGTATTCCAAGTCATGAAGTATCCTTTTTTGATAAATGAAATAACCCAGGAATCCTGAGTGATTTCCTTCCAACCTGAGAGGGAAAGAGAAAGGCAAAGAGACAAAGGAGTATGACTTGGAAGAGGGAGCTGAACGTCGCAGAAACCTTTGTCTAGGCTGAAAGAGCTGCTGAGGAAAAGCAGCAAAGCAACAGCCTTAGACTGTTGGGGTCTCCTGGAAGACTTACATGGGCTAGTTCCAGAAGGGGTAGAAGAGAAGAAGCAGGCAGGTTTCCTGACAAAGGGAGTCTCGGCAGGGAAATTCCTATGGAATTTAGGGACAGGGGAAATGTTTCAAATCCTGGAGCTCTTTACCTTTTTCCTTCAGAGATTTAAAGAAATCTGGAGCTGCTTTGCCAAAGAAGGCAGAATTGTCCAAAGGAGTATCAAGCAATTTGGCCTTGTCATCAAGGAGTGCCTGGGGATGTAGCCAAGAATATCTCCTGAGAACAGAAGCAGAAGCTGCTGCCCTGAAAGATGCCTCTACTGCATCATAACTACATTTGATTGAATGCCTGGCTACCTGGGAGGAAGCAGACAAAACAGAGCGAGTCTTTAGACTTAGCCTCTGAATCATGTAGTTGGGAGAGAGCCTGGGAAGCCTACGAAGACAAGGCCAAAGCGTACAGTCAAGGTGGAAGAAGTATAGAACTTCTTACCAACCTTTCCAAAATTTTACTTTCCTTGTCAGAAAGAAGCAACTTTACAGGAGATACATGATTTGTCAGAAATAACGGAGACCACAGCTGGATCAGCTGGAGCATTTAAAAAGAAACTTTTAATCCTCAGGGACCTTATAAAAACAGTCAGGCCTTTTAGGGGCAGAAGCCTGGGAGTCTGGAGTTTTAGATGCAGATGCAAAGGCATCTAACTAAGCTGGGAGTACTGGAGGGACTGTGAAGGAGCAGGGGCCTCCAACTGAAGATCATAATTTCTTTTTTGCTCCTCTGAAATTTGAGAAGAATCCCACTTAAAGAATTCCCTCATTTTATTAATACTTCCCCCAAAGGAAAGCTTTTCTATGGTGGAATCCTCCCCTCATTAGACTCTACCTCTGAAGAAGCATATTCCAGAGGGGAAGGAATCTGGGTGGAGTATGCTAAAAAGTCTTCATCTGAAGAGGACTCCTTAGAATTAGAGCCATAAACCTGAAACTCTCCAGCCTGCACAGAAGAAGACCAAGATATCCTGATGGTAGCACAGGAGATGAGTAAGAGGCAGGCATGGAAATAGGAAAGTCAAAACTGGAGGCCTTGAGGCCATCAGAGCCTTAATGAGACCCTGCAAAAAAGCATCCCAATCTGACGGAGGTATGGAAGGAACTGTGAAATAGTCTTCTTCCTAACATGCTTCTCTTGTTGAGGAGAATAGGTGGATGTAGGCCTTACATCCAACACTTCCTTGGACTGAGGGGCAGGAACAGTTCTCGAGTCTTCCAAAATAATAAGTCATGGTTCCCCCAAGTCATCCGAACCAGATGTCTGCATAGCCTTGGACGTGCTAGTGCCCCCACTCCTGACGGCTACAACTGTGATACCCGCCAAAGATGTGGACCCTGCCTCTGAATGCACTGCCGGGTTTTCACCAACCTCAAGGGGTATGTTGGAGGAATTAGGCACAGTCAAAGAGGATTCGGGCTTAGCTTTGCTGACCTTCCTCTTCAGAGATGGCTCAGAAGTGCCAGAACCCTCCATCACTTCCCTAGCCAAACATTTGAGTCTCTGGTTTTCTAAACAGAGTTTTAAAGCTGACAGATGACAATACAACATTTTAGGTACAAAGGCCTGACAGGTAGAATAAGAGCAATGGTTGTTAGCAGGCCCTAAACAGAACAACCAAAGCTTGTGACTATCCGTATGTGGAATTTGCCTTCCACGTGTACACTTGCCCTTCCTGGATGACATTAACAGTAAAAAGAGGTAGTAGCAACAAATGAAATCCCCTATGGGATACCTATCTGAAGCTGAAAAGTGAAACCAGCAATATCCAACAGCACATCAAATGTATGAGTTAACCTTTCCGAATGGCAGCAAAAAATTTCTGAAAATTGTATATGCCCCTTTTATGGCTGAAGTTATCTGTGCCTTCGTATGATGTCCCATGTACAGGCAGTGGCTTTAAGCTTTTGTATGCAGGCTGGACGTCAGGTCATTGGGAGGAATTCAACCCATATGTAAGGAATACTGCAACATTGAATAGAACGATATCAGTTCTTGTCTTGTCTTCACAGAGTCATTTTAGAGCTGATAACTCTTCTGTTGTGAGGTTATGAAACTTCCTCTTGCAAGATTTATGTACATCGTCCTCACATTTCTCTTCATATACTCAGATAGTAGGGTGAAGTGGGGGCCAGGAGGTCCTAAGTTTCCTTCATTTGTTTTAGGCATTCTGTGTGCTCTTCTTTTCTATGCCTAGATCAGTGACTTCTACCAGATGTCTGTTCTTTTCTCTCACATGAAAAACTATTTGATCATTCAGTTTGCTACAAAACAACTGAAGGTCAATTATTGCAGTGACACAGGTGCTTCGATTACATGGAATAAAAATAAACCCTTTTTCCATTATTTTGGTCTCTGCATCTTTTAATGGTGTCTGGGAATGGATCTAGATTTTGTTCTTCTGTACGTTAGTGGAGGACTGATTTAATTTCCTCTGGTCTCATCCTGGCTGGTGAGTACTGTCCTTTTTGGTTTGTATCCTGCAATTCCCTTGCTGCCATTTTTTCACTTGTTGTTCTGCTGATTGTCTATTTGTTGTTGAAAGCATACTTGTGATGCTCTCCGTGTTTGTTGCTTCTGTGGGGGTCTGTGTGGTGGTGATGCCCTGCTGAGGATTGGAAAATCCAGCTGTTTGTTGTAAGGGTCTTGGGCTAAGCTAATTTGTGCGTTTGAGTAGTAGTATCTCTGATAAAGCTGGAAGCTTGTATTTGTAAATGTGTGTGTGTGTGTTCATATGAATGCATGCATGTATAAAAAAAAAGTTATGTACTCACCATAACATTCCATCTGAGTAGTTCTACTTCATTTGTCTTCAACCTGTGGGTACCGGATCCGAGCTGGCAATTTCACTAGCATCTCCTCCGAGCTCCTCTCCTTACCCATAATACACCACCACTACTTTCCATCCCCCAGATTGGGTTTGCTGCAACTTTCGCTGAGAACCCGACCTCAAAAACACCTTACACACCTAAAATCAGCTAAAAAAAGCTGTCCATATGGTAAGGCCAAGGGGAATGAGGGAGGGACAGTTGAAGACAAATGAAGTAGAACTACTCAGATGGAACATTATGGTGAGTACATAACTTCTTTATCTGAAGTAGTTTACTTCATTTGGTCTTCAACCTGTGGGACAGAGTCCCCAGGTACTAAATACCTGGGTGGCCCTCATGGAAGGATATTCAGGAGCACGGCGGAACCAAAGGATGCTCTCCTTTGAAAAACCAAATCCAATTTATAGTGAAAAATAAAGGTATGAGATGAGGACCAAGTAGCCGCAGAACAAATATCATCAAATGAGACTCTCGTCCAAAAAGCCGCAGAAGTAGCCATGGACCTAGTCAAGTGAGCTTTAACCTGACCCGGAGGAGACAAACCTTTATCCTTGTAGATCTGAAGAATACATAAGGAGATCCACCTAGCAATGGTAACTTTGGAGATAGGTTTACCTAAGGTTTAGAAAAGGACACAAACAATTGGTCAGATTTGTGAAAGGTTCTACTCCTGTGTAAACAGATTTGTAACTGTCTATGAACATCCAAATGAAGCCTGTATTCCATTTTGTTAGTAAAATTTGGGAAAAACAGGTAAATTGATAATTTGATTGATGTTAACCTGTGATGTTACTTTTGGGAGAAAGGAAGGATTGGTCTGAAGGGAAACCCTGTCCTTATGGAAAATCATGTATGGGACCTTAACAGACAATGCTTGCAGTTCTGAAACTCTCTTAGCGGAGGTGATAGCCACTAGAAATGCTGTTTTCCAAGACAAAACTTAAGATCTGTGGTTGCTGCAGGTTCAAATGGTGGTGCGACCAACGCAGGAAGAACCATAGTAAGGTCCTATGGGGGAACAGGATCTTTGACCGGAGGACGTAAGAGGAAGGTACCTTTAATAAAGGCTTTACACAATCTGGAAGAGGATAAAGAAGCAGAATTCTCGCCCACATGAAAATGAGAAATGGCAGCTAGTTGAACCTTGATTGTAGACGAGCTAGCCCCTTGCTGAAAGATATTTGCCAGAAAATCCAGAATAGCCGGAACAGGAGCCGTGAAAGGATCTAAACTCCTTTGAGAAGCCAAAAAGGAAAAACATTAACATTTGCTACGATAAACCTTCCTGGTGGATGACTTATGAGCTGCCACCAGAATAGACCTGAATGAAGAAGACAATCCAGGAGTCTGAGCAATTAAAGGAACTGGAGCAGCCAACCTGCAAGGCTCAAACTGTCCAGATTTGTATGAGGGACCCTCGAGGGGTGTGAAATGAGATCCCGAATGGGATCCAAGATGGAGCTAGAAGATGAGACCAAAGGAAGGGAAACCATACCTGGCGAGGCCAAAACGGGGCAATGAGGATCACTTTGCTCCCCAGTCTGAAAGCTTTCTGTAGAAACCTCGGGATAAGGGGTACAGGAGGATAAGCATACAGAAGACTGGGAAGCCAAGCATGGACTAGAGCTTCTCTTGGGGACTCCTCTGGTGGGGGTTCAGAGTGATGAACTCGCTGCACTTCGCATTGGAAGGAGATGCGAAGAGATTGCAGCAAGGCCGACCCCACTCTAGAAAGATCTGCTCCGCTACTGAAGGATTCAGAGACCACTCGTAAGGCATTAGAATAGTTTGACTTAGTCTGTCTGCTAGAATGTTGGACTGTTCTGGAATATGCGTTGCTATCTGAAAATGACCGGTGGAGCTTGCCCATTCCCAAACTCTCATAGCCTCGCTACAAAGGGGGGTAAGATCTGGTCCCTCCCTGTCTGTTGATATACCAGACCTCTGACATGTTATCTGATTGGATTGCAATGGTTCCCAGAGGTAGGAAGACATGAAGGGACTGCAACGCTAAAAGGACCACCCTCATCTCCAGAACGTTTATATGCAAACTGGTCTTGATAGGGGACCACATGCCTTGGTCTGTCCTTCCCGAACAATGCCCCCCCCACCCAAGTTGGGAGGTATCCGTGGTCACTGTGGCTTTGACAGGAGCTGGAACAAAAGGTCGTCCCTCCAGAATTTCCGAAGAATGCATCCACCAAGGAAGGGACAACCTGCAGACTTGGCTGAGGTGTATTGGATGTGACAACGAAAGATCCAACAGGGACCATTGCACTGCTAGAGTCCACTGTAGTACTCGCATTTGTAATCGAGCACATGGAAGAAGTGTTATGGTTGCTGCCACAGAACTTAGGGCCCTCAAAACTGATTCTGCTTAGAGAAGGTGAGAACAGTAGAGGATGGCGACATGCATCCTTAGGTTTCGAACTCTCTCCGTGATCAGGGAGGTTTTTGTCTGTAGCGTGTCTATCGGTGCCCCTATGTATTCTATCACCTGGACAGGATTCCGAAGAGATTTGGCTGTGTTGATTGCAATCCCTAAGTGGAGTGCAAGCTTTAAGAAAATCTCTTGTCTGACAAAGTAGACACTTGGTGGGAGCAGTAAGGAGCCAATCGTCCAGGTAAGGGTAGACCTGAATCCCCTGATGCCTCAGGTGAGCCGCTACTACTGTCATCACTTTGGTGAACACCCTGTGGGCTGTGGTGAGACCAAAGGGTAGGGGTCGGAACTGGTAATGATTGGCTCCTAGCCGGAAGCGGAGGAGCCTCCTGGAGCTTCTGTGCATCTTTATGTGATAGCAAGCATCCTGGAGGTCAAACGAGCACATCCAGTCGCTCTCTTGCAGGTACAGCATGATGGACTGTAAGGTGACCATCTGGAACTTTTCTTTGGCAACTGACAGGTTCAGAGTAAATAGGTCCAGAATGGACCTTAAGTCCCCCGTTTTCTTTGCACCAAAAAGAACCTGGAGTAGATGCCTGATCCGGACTGATCTAGGGGGACGGGTTTGATGGCTCGTTTCTCTAGCAGCTTGGAGATTTCTAGTGCTGCTGCCTCCCTTTGCGTGGGTGGTACATCCGGGAGGTGTTTGAAAGGTGTGGGAGGGACCACAATCGGGACTGAATAGCCTCTGGAAATTATCTGATGCACCCAACGGTTTGATGATATGGACTCCCATGCTGTCAGGTTTAACGACAGCAACCCCTGATGAGCAGAGCAGTTGGGCAACCCCTCAGGGTTGCTGTGCGGGCCTGTCTGAGAAAGGTTGTCGAGACCCAAAATTTCTCGGACTCCCTCTGCCTCTAGGGGAGGAAGTGCCCTGAGTGTCCTGGGAATACTGAGACTTCCAGAACCACATCTTCTTTTGCCCTCGCTGATTCCGGGAAAAATATCTTTGAGGGTTCGAGAAGCGGATTCTGATGGCAGACAGTGTCTTCCTGTCTTTCTCACTCTGGACCAAGGTGTCTCGGACGGTCTTACCAAAAAGGGTAGAACAGTCATAAGAGGCGTTTGCAAGAGACGCTTTAAAGTGTTCCGTGAACTAATAATCTGAGCCAGGCGATATGCCTCATGGCCACACCGGACCCAGCTGCCCTAGCCGCTCCTTCAGTAGCATGTGAGAGGAGCTGCATGGACGTGTTTGAAACTGTCAAGGTAGCCATCCTCATGGAGAACGTGGCTCTGTCCTCCTGTGACATGGACTTTGGGGGAGACTCAGCCAGTTCCTTAACTAGGTCACACTGTAGTCTAGTAACGTGGGCCAGATAGTTTAGCTCCCTGACAGAAAAGGTCACTGAAGCATAAACCCACTTCCCTATGCGGTCCATCATCCTAGACTAGACTACAGGGCACCCTTTATTCCATGCTAGTCTGTCTGTAGGGGAGCTCAAAATGTTGTCTGGACGTTTAGGGATTGGTTCCACAGTGTCCGGCTCCTTCCAAGTCCGCGAGGTGACCAAGTCCACCAAGGGATCTGTGGGTGGGGATACCCAGGAAGTAGACAGGCTTGTGCCAAAAGCCTCCAGGAACACGGATTCGTCCCAGGAAAGTTTTCAGACAGACCAGCCTCCCCTCTGGCGTAAGATTTCCATGATGTCTCCAAAGGAGACATCCTCAGGAGGTGATCTAGGTGACCCTTCCCCGTCATCAAATCCGTGTCCTCAGTGAGGGACTCAGGGGGTCCAAGTGCCTCCTCTTGCACGTATGCTTGCGAAGTCCCTCTCCGGTGGGGCTTTCTGGAGGGAACTCGCAAACCACTTCTTCCTCAGGGGGAACCACCTGGGGCTCCTCGAGCATGGACTGTCCCTTTGGTAAAATGATGGGATTCACACACAAAGCAGAGGGAATCGGGGCAGCGTCCGAGGATATAGTCAAAATTCATCTTACAAAATTAACCCTAAACATATATATGTGTGTGTGTGTGTATATATATATATATATATATATATATATATATATATATATATATACACACACACACACACACATACATACATAACTAGTTCTCCAGTCACACAACTGAGAAAAAGAAAAGTCAATAAGTTTTAAACTACTACTGGCACACAAACAAAAAAAAAAGTGACTGGGGAGTTCGATAGTGGAAAACAGCAAAAGTTTAAACTCTTCCACTTTATATTTCACCATGTCTAGAGAAACCACCATGTTTAACCATTCTCATCAACTGAAGTATCTTCAGAAGGCACTGTTCTACCCATCTGGAAAACAGCAACTGCAGTAAGCTCTACATAAAACAGAAAACTCCACACTGCTCTCAGATTTTGTCCCACTGTTTTACCATCTCCTGCAGCAGAGATGCTGGAAACAAACCGTGGCTACAAAACAATGCCTTGGACATCTCTCTAGTAGATACTCCCTAATGTCCAGATGTTTTTGAGTGGGTCCTCATGTTAGCATCACACACTATGCATTCCACAACCTTACATAACTGAGCTTAGCAAGTGAAGGCATGTAGGTAACAAGGAAAGGCATGCAATGAAGATGCTTCTTGGCTGTTGCTAAGTTTCTGAAACTGTGGACCATTTCCTGTTTATCTGACTTCCTCTGTCCTGGTTCTAAAATGTCAAGTATACCCTTGCTTTATCAGCTACTGTACTGCACATCTCAAGCTGTAAGGAGTGATAACTGACTTACATCAACCAACATACTTAGGAGGTTCTTCGAGATCAGTAGCAGGGACCAGACTACATTTAGTCTCACTTGACAGCACTTTTGTAATGCATTAAACATACAATACGCTGAAAACTTCATCCTCATTTATTCAGGAGAGCAAAGTGAAGTTAACTATAGCTTATGACAAGCAGTTCCATCAAATGAATCAAGGCTAAATCATTCTCATCTTTATTCTTATCATGAGCAAAATAAAGGCATCATTTTCAAAGCCTTTACCAGTTAACCTGCTGAAAAAGATAGCACAGTGGAAGAGTTTGGCAACTCAAAAGCTAAATTAGTTAAAACATGCACAGAATTAAATAAAAACTACATAGGACCACATCATAAAGACTTCACCCAAGTTAAGTTGAATCATTTTAATTTGAGTTCTGTTTCATTGACTTATTTTTAATCAATTTAATTGACTTATTTTTAATCAAACAAAGCAACTCAACACTACACGTAAGGCCAAAAGAAAGCAGTCTTGGAAGTGTCTTGATTCTTCATACTAACTCAGTGGTCACACAACAGTGGGGAAAAGTGAAGAAAAACACTACAGCATACAATGTAATGTAATGTAATATAACATATGATATTTATTAGACATACCCTATGTAGTTTCACTCAGTTGTGATGAAAAGCCATCTGCTACAACTGCACTAGCCTAAGAGAAGACTCAGTATAAACAATGTCTGCAGAAAACCTTATCAAAAATTCATATATGGGTCCATCCTCTAAACTAACACAGGTACACACCTTCTTAGACAGTTAGATGTGGTAGTGGATTTTTGTTCCAGATTACCTGTACTTAGCTATTAGCCAGGACAATGGCCCATCCGGAAGGGATGGGAATATGCAACTTATGGCAGAACACTGGAGCACTCACCCTGAGAAGAGAGTGTTGGCAAAGTCCTGCAAGATGAGTGTCATGCAGGGGAAGGCCTAAAAGTGCAGTTTCTTTAACAGGGACATTTATGGAGTACAAGTCCACCAGACAATGCAGAGCACTCTACCTGAAATACTGTGCGTCTGGGTGACACTTTCTATGCACTGGATCAGCACAGCAGATATTGCACTGTGCCCTTTGTTCAACAGACTGGATATTAGCAGTACACAAAAAATTCCTAAATCTATTAGAAGGTTAAAATCCCCAGCTTTCACTTCCCTCACCCAATTTCATATTGTACTGCGTTTAGGGAAATGTATGAGTCAGTAGGATATGGAGGCTTAATGTTGATGGGAAGAAATATTTTTTCTGACAAAAACAGAAATGGCCTATAAATATGACACTAGCTTCATATTGCAAAATGGAGTCAAGACAACATTATTGCACATACTTAAAAAACTTAAATGGTGTCAAACTAGTGAAATAAAACACTCCTATCTATTATATTTTGAACTAAGTTTAAACACAGTTCTGACTGTCCAGCAATTTATACTCCCAAAAATGGAACCTGCCAAACAGGGATCCAAGAATCAGTGAGTCAAAAACCAAAACATATTTGGCAAAGGAGTGTTTATAGGTTCATTGTTACTTACTAGGCTTGCAGTCCTAAGGACCACTGAGGAGCCCAGGCCAAATTTCCAGTTGCCCCCAAGCACTGTCTGGTTAAGTGATTTGGTCAAGGTCACACAGTAGGAAAATGAGGGCTGACGGAAATCAAACTCTGTACCACAGGTATTACAGCTCCCAGTCTTTACACTCTACAACTGCAAGTTATCTTCCAAAAATGTGTTAAACTCCAGAAGAGATTCACATGCAATATTCTCCATTACTTAAAACTGTAGAATTTATCCTTTTCAATCATCCTTTTACCCATCCTCCATACTCTTGACCCATCTCTATCCTCTTCATACTCCATTATACTTCAAGATATCCTTTAGGATCATCTGTCTTTAATCCAACTTCCATACTCCTGACCTATCTCTAGCCTTTTCATCCTCCACTCTAACTCAATCTCAATTATCTGAACTTTAAGTACTGGAGGTAAACACATGTAAAAGCTATAAAACTTCTACATTCTGTGTAAGGTTGATGACCTGTCACTGAATGTTGGAGATATTGCTATATTTATACATGTGTATGTTAATCTAATTAATACCTATAAAACAGATATTGCCACCTGTATGTAAGTGTTTGCAATGTTACTATACCTAAATATTAGACGTCACAAAATTAGAAGTTATGTACCTGCCATAACGTTCCATGTTAGTTGTCTTCTCTCGCCTTCTTTCTTGCTGGATGGGTTCGGAGCCGATCCTCGGCTCTGACTCGGCACTTGCTTAGCTTGAGAACTCCTTTTACCAGCTCGAGGCAACCCTATATCCCATGATGCAAGGCGAGACTACCTCAGATCTCGTTTGGTAGCTAAATAACCCTGCCAATAATAGTAATCCCAAAGGAAGAGCAAAACTAGCCTAGAAGAACTAAGCAAAAAGTTCTTAAGATAGACTCTCTAAAGAACTAAGGAGAGTGAATCTGATAAAGAGAAACTCTTCAAGATCTGTCCAGGCCAGGGGGAAGGAGGGAGGGACGCAAGAAAGAAGGCGAGAGAAGACAACTAACATGGAACGTTATGGTAGGTACATAACTTCTAAATGTTAAGTTGTCAATCTCGCCTTCATTCTTGCTGGATGGGACCGCGTCCCTAGCACCTGTATCCCGGGTGGCTCAATGGAACAGACTCTTGAGTACTGTGGAACCAAAACTGGCTCTGTCCCTGGAGGCCAAATCTAATTTGTAATGAGAGACAAAGGTATGAGGAGTGGCCCAAGTAGCTGCTGCACAAATGGTATCAATGGGTAGCCTATCCTGAAAGGCTGTAGAAGTGGATAGGCTCCTGGTTGAGTGTGCCTTCGGTTTTGAGGGTAGTTGCTTGCCTCTGAGCGAATACACATAAGAAATGGCGGAAGATAACCATCTAGACAAGGTCACTTTTGATACTGGGAGACCTTTCCTGTTTTCTGCATAGGAGACAAATAATTGATCTGATTTCCTGAATTGTTTAGTTCTATGCAAATAATATCTGAGCTGACGATGGACATCCAAAAAATGAAGCTTTTGTTCAGCTCTGTCAGAATAATTTAGGAAAAAAACTGGTAGATCGATGGATTGATTAATATTAGTTTGAGAAACAACTTTGGGTAGAAAGGATGGATTTGTTCTCAAGGATACCCTGTCCTTGTGAAAAACCAAGTAAGGGGAACGGATGCAGAGAGCTTGAATCTCGGATATCCTCCTTGCTGAAGTGACAGCCAGTAAGAATATTGTTTTCCAGGTCAATAACTTCAAGGAGCATGAAGCAGACGGTTCGAAGGGGGGTGAAATCAAGGATGCTAACATCAAATTCAGATCCCATTGTGGAGGAGGATGTTTTATTGGAGGCTTTAGAAGAAAAACTCCTCTCAGAAAAGCTTTGCATAGTCTATGTGACATAATGTTATGATCTTGCAAGCCAACATGATATTTGGAAATAGCCGCCAGTTGAACTTTGACTGTTGATGGAGAAGATCCTGACTGAAAAACTTCAGCCAGAAAATCTAAAACAGAATGCACAGGTGCAGTAAAGGGATCAATGTGCCTGGAGTTTGCCCAAAGGGAAAAACGTCGCCACTTGCTAGCATAAACCGTTCTGGTGGACGACTTCAATGAAGCTATTAAGATATCTCTGACAAGATCAGAGATCATAGGAAGCCTGGCTAGGGAAGGAAGTGGAGCAACCCAGCAGTGAGGTTGAGAGAACGAATGGCCCGGTGCTGTTGACCCGATTGGTGGATCAGAAGATCCGGAACTGGGTCCAGATGCCAAGGCTGCACCAGGAGGTGACGATGTAGGGTCGGAAACCAAATTTGTCGAGGCCAGTAAGGGGCAATGAGAATCAACTTGGCTCTCAAAATGGTAGCTTTCTGAATGACCTGTGGAATTAAGGGGAAAGGAGGAAAAGCGTACAGAAGTCCCCGGGGCCAATCCTGGGCTAGAGAGTCTCTCAGGGGTTGGCCTGGTAGGGGAAAGAGGGTGAAGAAGTCCGGGCATTTGTTGTTTTGGGGTGTAGCAAAAAGGTCGCAACAAGGGGTGCCCCACTTCAGAAATATCTCGTCCACTACCGATTGATTGAGAGACCACTCGTGAGGCATGAGAATGGCTCTGCTCAGCCTGTCCGCTAAGAGGTTGGACCTGCCGGGGATGTGCGTTGCTATCAGAAACCGATGAGAGGAGATTGCCCATTGCCAAAGTCTGAGAGCTTCTCGACACAAAGGATAGGACCTGGTCCCGCCCTGCTTGTTGATGTACCAGACCACAGACATGTTGTCCGTTTGAACTGCAATAGTCCCCGCGGGAAGAAAGTCGTTGAGGGCTTGCAACGTTAAAAGCACCGCTCTCATCTCCAGGACATTTATGTGCAGATGGTATTCGATGGGTTGCCAAGTCCCGTGGACCATCCTGCCCTGATAATGCCCCCCCCACCCGATCAGAGAGGCATCCGTAGTGACTGTGGCAACCGGAGGAGGGGGAACAAATGGTCGGCCCTGATGAAGTAGAGGGGAAGATATCCACCAGGTTAGATGAGTCCTGCACGATTGTGTAACCAAGATTTCGTGCCTCATGGGAAGGTTCTGGAATGACCACTGAGTGAATAACATCCACTGCAGAAGACGCATGTGGAAGCGAGCTAATGGTAGAAGTACAATGGCCGCAGCCATAAGACCTAGAACCTTCAGAACCAATCTGGCTTTGACTTTGCTGCTCTGCAATAAAATCCGAACGTATTTTTGGATGTCCAGAATTCTCTGATCTGTTAGTCTGGCTAACATACTGATGGTGTTTAATTCTGCGCCTATAAAGGTGATAGATTGGCAAGGCAGCAGAGAAGATTTTTCGAAATTCACCGATATTCCCAACCTTTTGCAAAGCTGCAGAGTGTAGTCTCTGCTCTGAAGAAGCTGATGCTTGGTGGTGGCGGAGAGGAGCCAGTCGTCTAAATAAGGAAACACCTGGAATCCTTGACGTCTCAGATGAGCTGTGACCACTGCCATGCATTTGGTAAACACTCTGGGGGCTGAAGTGAGGCCAAAGGGCAGGGCTCTGAATTGATAATGACTGGTCCCTAGCCGAAAGCGGAGAAACCTCCTGGAGCGTCTGTGTATCTTTATGTGATAGTACGCGTCCTGAAGGTCTATCGAGCACATCCAGTTGTCCTTGCCCAGAAAGGGCAGAATGGACTGAAGCGTGACCATCCGGAATCTTGCCTTCTTGACAAATCTGTTTAGATTGCTCAGGTCTAAAATAGGTCTCCAATCTCCCGTCCTTTTGGGGACCAAAAAGAATCTCGAGTAGATGCCGGATCCTACTTGGTCTGCTGGAACAGTCTGGACGGCTCTTTTTTCCAGGAGCTTTGAAACCTCCTGTTATGCCAAATCCCTTTGACCGGGTGAGATGTCTGGAAGGGATTGGTGAGGTACGGGATACCTTTCGAAGGGGATTTTGTAACCCTCGATATGATCGACTGTACCCACATGTCTTGTGAGAGGGACGCCAGGCTACTGGGTACAGCGATATCCTTCCCCCGACTGCCTCCAAGGGTGGACAGTCGGGCAACACCTCAGGGATGCTGAAAGGGCTTATCAGGAAGAGGCTCCCTGTTGCCCTGATTCTGGGGACCCCCCTGCCTCTAGGGCGGCGTCTATTATTGTTACCCCCTCTGCCTCTGGGGTAAACTGACCACGTGTGTCCGGCGCTGCTCCTTGGGCTTTACGGAACCACATCTTTCCTCCTTTCTGACCCTTGGGATAGGGTCTAGAAGGGGTGGAAAAATGGACTCAACGGCAGAAAGAGTTTTGCCGTCTTGCTCACACCTGGTCAAGGTTTCCTTCACCTGAGGTCCGAACAAAGCCGAACCGTCAAAGGGGGTATTGGTGAAGGACGCCTTAAAGGGGTCCGCGAAATTACAAAGCCGCATCCAGGCCTGACGTCTAAGAGCCACTCCTGTGCCTGCGGCTCTGCTCGCTCCATCGGCTGCATAGGATATGAGCCGCATGGAGGAGTTGGTTAAAGAATTTAGGATTGCTAGCTGTGAGGCAATCTTGTCTTGAGCCCCAGCAGCTGAAGGATCCTGAACCACTTCACCTAGTTCCTTGAGAATATCTCTTTGAAGTCTGGTGAAATGACAAAGGTAGTTCAGCGAACGCATAGCAAAGGTCGCTGAAGAAAACATCCGCTTACCATACCTATCCATGGTCCTAGAATCTTTGTTAGGAGGATGGACAGGCACGGAAGGATCCGCAAGTTCCTTCTTGGTGGCCGCCACCACCATAGCATCCACAGAGACGCCCTTAGAAAGAAACTGCTTGTCTAAAGGGGCCGTAATAAATTTGGATGGCCTCCTGGGGACAGGTTCCACAGAATCTGGGGCTGCCCACGCCTTCCGAGCCACTACCTGCATAAGTGGGTCGAAAGGCGGAGACACCCAGGAGGTGGAGGGTCGGGATCCAAAAGCCTCCAGGTATACCGACTCATCCTCGGAGGGGTCAATGGAAGGCCAGTTCCCCCTCTGTTTGAGGAGTTCAAGGATGTCTGAAAAGGAGACATCCTCAGAGGGGGACCGTGGGGAACCCTCCGACTCATCTAAGTCGGTATCAGATGTTGTAGACTCAGGGGAGTCTGTGTGTTTCCTCTTACACGTCCTCTTCCGCGGGGGTTCCCCTGCGGGATCAGGAGAAACCTCGGAAGAGGAAGTTATTCCCAATGGGGAAACCTGGGGCGATGGATCCCTGGGCCTGAGAGCAAGAGGCTGGCAAGAGACATCAACAGGCACCGAAGGGAGGGAGCTAAAGGATGGACCGTTGACCTGGCTCAGGTGCAACAGCCTGCTTACCACCCTCTCTAAATCGTGGTCAGACAGCCTGGAGATCTATTCTTGAGATGGACAAAGACTTTTCGGTCCGAATACTGATAACAATCAGAGGAAGAAAGAACCCAGTCTTAGTGGGTGAACCTTCTGGCTTTAATAAGCCACGGAGGATTAACTTGTGACAGTCTGTCAGAGACATCTTCTGACTGAACCTTTCCTTCCCTAGACATAGTCTAAGCAAAAACACACACACACAATGAACAGTCACACTATTAATCTCAAAACACACACACAGATAGGAGGCCTAGGCCTAACTGAAAAATATTAACTTTACAAAATTAACTTGAAAGTTTAATTAAAGGGAAATAGGGTGGGCTGTAGAGAAACTACACACTATCTAATCCTAAGAAGAAAGGGAGAGTAAAACCCTGACTAAATTGTTTGAAAATTCAAACTCACCTGAGCTGGCAAAAAAAGAGACCTCTCTTAAAAGCGCAAACGAGATCTGAGAATATTGATCTTTTCTTGTTACCTTTTTGTATAGAAGTATTTGTCCTGTATGCTACTGTTAATAACACATTCTGTTTATGTTCTACACTTTCATGTAAGATTTCACAGATGCATTCTGCTTCTGAGCTTGATAAATACCTGCCACTTTATTACTTGGAAGTTTGGTGAAACTTTTTTCCCTAGCTCTACAAGAAGAATGGGTTCTGCAGCTGAACAAACATCATCAAAAAATGAATGCACACATATATAACATGCACATGATATTTAAAAGTTGACTGGCTTCTACAATGTCAAGGAAGAGTTATTAAAAGTCTACTTTTCATCCTTTATAAAAAAAATTCAGTTGCTACATCAGGGACTTATTGCTACTGCTCTTGGAGGTCTGGTCTTCTCTCAGCAGTAACCAACCATGGTGAGAATATTTGTAATTGAAGAGGGTTGTGAGCTGCTGGCTGAGCTAGCTAATCCATGAACACACTGTTAAATTTAGTATTTGTTTTACTGAACTCTCAAGTAGTATTATCTGAAGCAATCAAGTCTGCATTAACAAAAAAAAAATCAATTGTTGCAGATATACATATGTGAGAATTGAGTATGCATGTGTTCAAACAAACAAGGTATTGCAGCTTTCCACTATCACACCCACCCCATTCTTCCTTTCCTTCAATTTACTGTCCCTGATTTTGCTCATAGTGTTGCTCTGTATATCTTATCAATCACTGAGGATTAAACTTAGTCAATAATGTCAGGCAATTAAGAGGTTCATACCTCAATGTTTAACAGAACTGCGCTGATGGATAGCCTGTTGCAGTCAGTGCTCAATTGATCTCTCACTCTGTATCACACTTATGCTTTAATGCATCCAAGCTTGTGCAAGCTCACACACACAGACAGAAACAAACACACACACATTTTCAAACACACACAAACACGCATTTCTTTTTTATTTTATTTACATTTTGCCTTAATTTTACACTTGCTAAACAGCAAAGTGCCTATTTACATTTTAACTGTCCGAGCTTCATGGCAGCTTAATATGCTTCTATGAAGCAGCAAACTCATTTTTCAGTGGACATTACCTGTACATTAACACCCTGACTGATAAAAAGTTGTGTCTTACCATAACATTCCATCTGTGTTATTGATCTTCACTTCTCCTTGACTGTGTGGCTTGGTTCCGAGCCTCGGAACCGACTTGGCCGTTATTCCAGCTTGCGCTTTCAAAAACTCTTGAGCTCCTCACCAAATTACCTCAGATGGAGTCTGCCTATAATAGTGAGAAGAGACAACAAGACCATATCTGTGCCCTTATTATGAAGCCAGTCTTTGTGCATATTCAGTCCACCAAGAGTCCGAAGACAGGGGAAGGAGGGAGGAAATGTCACGTATGAGTGAAGAACATCACAGATGGAATGTTTGGTAAGACATAACTTCTTTATCTGATGTTGTCAACCTTCACATAATCCTTGACTGTGGAACAGAGTTCCCAAGGCTATCTGAATCTTGGAATGTCTCATTGAAGAATATTCCTGAGCACCATTGAGTCGAATGATGCACGTCCCCTAGAGACCTGGTCCAGTTTGAGTCGCATAAGGGGGTAAGGTTTGCCCAAGGCACTAAGAATCCTATATATGTTCGCAAAAAGAGACCAAGATCTATACTGAAAAAGGGTGTTTTTACTAACACCACCTCCGGTGAGGTGTCCTCTACAACAGACACGGAATCCATAAGCATTGGGGATTCCCAGATTCTAAAAGGGGACGTACATCTGAAGACCCTTTAGGGGTAGGAAACATAAGGGAGGAAGAAAACACAAGGGTAAAAAGCTTAGAAGACCTCTTTTTATCAATAGTTAAATAGATACTCAGTGTACTAATGTACATAATATTTCTAAATATATTTTAACACCAGAAGAACACGCATTATTAAATAAAGGTCTTGGATTCATCCCTGGCTTTTTTTGTTGAGGAAAGTTCTTTAGTTTCTGACATTATAGCATTTTGTAGAAAAATTAATCTCAACTTGTTTTTCAGACAACAGGATTAACAAGATCCATCTCAAAGATCTTCTGAATTTAGATTCCATCAGTCTAGTTTCAACCCTCCGATGGACAAACATGTGGCTATTTTTCAGCAGGCTGTTATCAAAGATCTACATTTTCATCTAGGTTCAGAAAATACCATCAAACATAATTTATCTAGGGCTGAACTAGCCTTAACACACCTCAGGAACAACACTAATATAGTTATTCTTTCTGCTGATAAGGGTGGTGCGGTTGTCGTCATGGATGCCGATTATTACTGGGATGTGGGAAACAGACAGCTGTCTAACCCCCATCACTACATGAGAATGACCACTGACCCCACCCCCAATTTTTAAAAAAGAAATTGATGATTTCTTACAGGAGGCAGTTGAGGCAGGTATTATTTCTGATAACACCAGATCACATTTAACAGTTATGGATCCTGCGAAACAGTATTTATACCTATTACCAAAAATTCATAAATCTTCTCATCAACCGCCGGGTAGACCCATAGTCTCAGGGATTGGATCACTTAAGGAACCCTTGTCTGTATTCCTCACGGATAAACTCAAACCTCTTTTACCATTGATTAGAGCTAGACTCCAGGATACAACAGAATTTTTGCAAATTGTTTCGGATTCACAATTAGAGCCACATTGGTTAATGTGTACTCGACTTCAAATCTCTGCACACCAGTATTCCACACTGGGCGGGATTAGCTGCACTAGACTTTTGGTTAAATAAAGCCAGTATTTATCCCCCTGGCTTCAATACATTATTGATCTGTATGGCTGAACATATTCTCACAAAAAATGTTTTTTTTTATTTCAAACAGGATTGCTATTGGCAGATACAGGGTACAGCCATGGGTGCTTCATTTGCACCGATTTATGCTGACCTTTATATGGGATATGTGGAGGAACACATTATCTATGATGAACTTCATAACTGGTTTCAGAGTTACCTGCCTGACCGCCAACAATCCGTTGTATGGCAGAATGACATCTCCCCAACTACCTGTCTCCATAGGGGTTCCCCAAGGATCCATTCTTGGACCCCTACTTTTCTCTGTTTACACCAATAATCTAGCTTCTGCCACTAAACAAGGCACACTCATCCAATACGCAGATGACTCAACCATCATCTGCTCAGCCCAATCCCTACCCAAACTGCAAAATGTCACACAGGAAGCCTTTTCCTCTGTTGAAACATGGTTATCCAATACCCAATTAATACTCAACCCAAACAAAACTAAACTACTCATCTTCCAACCCACCTAACATACTCAAAACAACTCTCACTTTAACATCACAGCAAAAGACAACACCACTATATACCCAACTGAACACACCAAACTGCTAGGAGTGGAAATAGACAATAAACTAAAATTTGACAGTCACATATCCATGACCATAAAAAAAGTCCACAAAAAACTAAGAGCATTATACAGAAATAAACAATTTCTCACCAAAGCAGCAAAGATTTCAATAGCAAATTCCCACCTTATCTCCACCCTGCTTTATGCCTCTCCAGTATATACCAACCTAAGGCAATGTGATCTAAACAAGCTAGAGACCTGCTACAACAAAATCGCCAAATTCGCCACAGGAGCATCCTACCGTAGTCACCACTGTCTCTCACTTGCTGAACTGGGCTGGCTTGAACTCCCTCACCTCCTTCAGTGGTATCAACTCTCACTCGCCCACAAACTAGTAAACCATCCACTAAATGTCCCATCCCTCCAGAATCTACTCCAACCCTATCGCACCACCAGACCACTAAGATCCAGCAACAAAATCACTTGCAGATCACTAAAGCCAATAACTCTGCTGGTGAAGCACTATTCTCTTGCGCCATAGCCAAATTATGGAACTCACTCCCACCCACAATTACCTCCGTACCATCATGCACCAACTTCAAAACTTTATTAAAAGCGCACCTAAAAACATGCTGGCTATGCCCTTGCAAATCCCACTCTAATATCATCCACCCCATCCAACTACTACCTTTCTTTCACCTCCACTAACTACCTTGATGATAGCAAGCTCAGATGCTCATAAGCCTAGTACTTATTATACAGCAGGAACTTCTCATTGTTACATTTGTTAATGCCTGTTATGTACTTCACAGATAAAGATTCTAGTTGTCTACTGATGTACTATGTTCTTCATCTGTAAATATGTTGTAAGTAATTTCTAGGTTAAATTGTTAATCGCTATGTAATCCAATGTAACTACTGTCTGTTTATTTTACTGTGGAGCTTTTCTCCCCGGGCCTCCGCTGAAAATGGACCCACGTCCAGTCGGTAACTCCCGGTCAACAAATTTAAATAAATAAAATAAAATAAATAACATATATATATATACCTGAAATTGACATCTGGAGAAGGTATATGGATGACTGTTGGCTCGTTTGGAAAGAGGGTAGTGATTATTTACAGGAGTTTGTTGAACATCTTAATGGAAATATATGGGGTGCGGAGTTTACGGTTGATTACCATCAAAATTAAATACATTTTCTTGACGTTTTTTTACAACGTCAACCAGATAACACCTTAAAAACTTCTGTATACCGTACATTTCCTGAATACAACACCTTGTTACATGCTAACAGTCTTCATCCAAAACATACTATCAACAATATTCCTAAATCCCAGTTTTTACGCCTTAAAAGGATATGCTCCTCCGAACAATATTTGATACATCACGAAGATCTTGCCAATAGGTTTCTAATAAGGGGATATGCTAAACATACAGTTTGTTCAGCTATGCAATGGACCAAAAATCAGACTAGGGATACACTATTACAGTATCGTAAACATCATAAGCAGACTAATCAGGAAATTTTGAGATTTGTTACTACATATGGCAGAAATATTATGCATCTTCTGGACATTGTGGATAAACATTGGAACATACTTAAATCTCACACTCTATTACAGGACCACTTGGGGGATAGGTGTTCATTCTCATACAGAAAGGGTAAGACACTGGGATCCCACTTCTCTTATTATAAGAAAATAACACCAAGGGATGATATTTTTCATCAGGGAACTTTAACGGGTGAAAAATTTGTTGGATCATATCCCTGTGGACACTGTAGTTTTTGTAACTATATATTCAAAACCAAAACATTTACTAGTAGGAACACTGGACAGTTATACAATATTCGTTGTTTTAGTAATTGCAGTACAGATTGGATTGTCTATCTTGCCTAATGCACTTGTCAAGCCTTCTACATAGGTCAGACATCCAGACAGTTCAGGATCAGAATATCTGAACATTTGGGTGATATTAGGAATGCTAGGGTTACCAATGCCTTATACAAACATACATTGAATCATCCCACTGCCAAATTTTCATTTAGCATTATAGATAACATTACAGGCAATCGGGCTTTCAAAACTGGATGGCATGAAATTCTTAATAACAAGGAAAGAAAATGGATAGTGAAACTTGGGGGGTCTCTTTTCTCCTGGACTTAATGATAAATTGTGATATTTTCTTTATTATATTATATTCACGTGCCAGATTTACTGTTGCAGGCAATTTATTATTAATACACATGCTTTTTGTATTTACAGGTTTGTGTATTTATTAATTATAATACTTTTATTCCATGACAGGAAATGATGTCATATTACCTCATTGGAAGGGGTATCTATTGTTGGGCTTTTCCTTTATCTCAGTGTTACTCTATTAATGAAAGCTATGTGCTGAAACCGGTCTAGTTCTCAATTTAATAAAGCTCTCTCAGCTCATTATTGGTGCTGGCGTTTTTATTTTGGTCATACTAGTTTGTAATGAGTAATAAAGGTATGAGGAGATACCCATGTAGCTGCTGCATAAATATCATCTAAGGAAGCTCTGGCATGAAAAACTGCAGAAGCTGCTACAGCTCTCATTGAATGAGTTTTCACAGGATGTGATGAGTGAAGTCCCTTTTTGCTGTAAAACATAGGTGATGCAGTCCTTCAGCAATTAGAGACTGGATTAAATAAAAGATAGTGTAGAAAAGGCAAACAGTAGATCAGATCTTCTGATGTTCTTTATTCTGTGAAGGTAAAAATGTAATTGCCTGTGTACATCTAGCAAGTGTAAACAGTACTCTCCCTTGTTGGAAAAATTAGGAAAAAAGACTGGGAGATGTAAGGTTTGATTGATATTTGACTCTGAAACAATGTTTGGCAAAAAGGAAGGATTTGTCCTGAGGGAGACCCTGTCTTTATGAAATACCAATGGGGGTTTGCAGGACAAGGCTTGAATTTCGGGTATATATTAAATCAGCGAATGCTAATTTATCGACCCCATGTAAACGAAAGCTTACAATCCCGAACACTTAAAACAGCGATTTTTTTCCCAGGGAAAAAAAAATCGCTGCTTCAAAAAAGAAAAAAAAAAAAAAAAAAACTTTAAAACATTACATAAAGTGGGGGGCTTTGCTCCCCCACACCCCCCTACTTAAATATACCAACTCCGAGATTGCATTACAGTGATGAAAATAGCAAAATAATGAAGGTGGCCAAGCGATTTCTTTCCCAGGGAAAGAATTCGCTTATATGCCATTTCGGTATTTTGCCGTTTTGTGCTTTCACGTTTGATCAAGATGCATTAAAAAGAATGCATCTTCGATCATATAATAGGGAACCGAATTTCTGACATTCTCCTAGCTGAAGCGCTAGCTAGCAAAAATATGGTTTTCCAGGACAACAACTTTAAGTCACAGTTACTGAAGGTTCAAATGGGAAGAACTGAGAGACTGCAGTACCAACTACAAATCCCATGGAGCACAGTGTTCTTTAAATGGAGGCCTGAGCATTAAGGCTCCTTTCAAAAAGGCTTTACAAAGGTTATGAGAAAAAAGAAATGAACCTTTGAAACCAATATTCAAGTTAAATATCGCAGCAAGATGCACCCGAATGGTAGAAGCTGATGAGCCAAACTGACAGAGTAAGTCTAAAAAGTCTAAAATTTTGTCTACATATGAGTCAATATTAGAAGTTAAGTGACCATTTGGTAAATTTTATCCATTTCTTATGGTACAATTTTCAAATTGAAGGCTTGTGGTGGGCCAGTATGATGCATCAGACCAGGGAAGTGAGGGAAGAATGTCTGGCAATCATGGGAACTGGAGAAGCATTGTAGTGAGCTTGAGATGCTAAAAATTTGGATGAACCATTCCCTCCAGGTGGGACCAATAGGTCTGGAGCTGGGTCCGGTACCCAGGGTTTCTGAAGTAGATGCGGCTAAAGGAAGGGAAATCGGACTTGTTGAGGCCAGAAAGGGGCAATGAGGATTATTCTGTTCTTCAACCTGTTGGCTTTCTTTAGAAACTGACATATCAGAGGAGTTACAGGAAAGGCATACAGGAGACCAGAGGGCCAATCATGAAGGACAGCATCTCTAGGTGACTCCCCCCGGGGGGGGGGGGTTAGGGCAAAGTAACTGCTGCATTTGATGTTCAGAGGGGATGCAAACAGACTGCAGCAAGGTTGGCCCCAGTCTCAGAATATCTTTCACGCAACCACTAGATTGAGAGAATACTCGTGAGGCATGTGGCTAGTTCTGCTCAAACTGTCGGCAGTCACGTTGGAGCTCCACGGAATGTGCTTTGACGTTAGAAAGCAGATGTAGGAAATTGCCCCTTGCCATACTCAAAGTTTCTCAACAAAGAGGATACGACCTGGTTCCCTCTTGTTTGTTGACACACCAGACTACTGACATTTTGTCTGTTTGAACTGCAGTCGTTCCAAGGGGGAGGGCATCTTGAAATGCCTGCAAGGCTAAGAGCACCATCCTCATCTCTAAAATGTTGATATGTAAGTTGGCCTAGATCCAGGACCAAGTGCCTTGGATTGTCTTTCACAGATAATACCCCCACCCCATCTGGGATGCATCCATGGTCACTATGGCTTGGGGTTGAGGAGGGACAAAAGGACAGCCTGATAAGATTTTGTTAGAATGGAGCCAGCAACTCTGGTCTTCTTTGCAATGACAGATGATCAAAATCAGATGGGACGTAGGTTGATTTAACAAGGATCATTGTGAAGCCAGAAGCCAATGAAGAATTCACATGTGATATCTGGCCAAGGGAACTAGAGTTATAGAGGTCACCATTGACCGCAGAATCTGTAGGATGAGTCTTGCTGCTACTCCCTTGTTTTGATTGATCTGGTTTACTTGTGATCTGATCCTCTGGAGTCTTTCTAGGAGAAGTGATGCAAATCTGGTGACTGTATCTAGCATAGCTCCAATGAATTCCAGCTGTTGTGATGGTTCCAGGTGGGATTTTTCATAGTTTATAGACATTTCTAAGGTGGTATAAAGATGAAGGGTGTAATCTTGTGACTTTTTAATGAGTTGACTCCTGGTGGGACTGGTAAGGAGCCAGTCATCAAGATATGGATACTCGGAACCTTAGCAGGCTGAGGATGTGCAGCTACCACTGCCATGCATTTGGTAAACACCCTAGGGGGGGCTGTGGTGAGACCAAAGGGCAGTTGACCTGAACTGATAGTGAAAGATGGAAGAATAGAAATCTTCTGGAGTGCTCATCCATTTTTATGTGGCAATACGCATCCTGAAGATCTAATGAGCACATCCAGTCATCTTTTTCCAAGAATGGAAATACTGACTGTACTGAGATCATCCAAAATTTTGTTTGTTAAACTGATTTGTTCAACTGGCTGAGATCCAAAATGGGTCTCCAGTCCCGTTTTTTTTGGGTACTAAAAAGAACCTTGAGTAAATTCCAAATCATTTCGGGTCTGGTGGGACTGTTTGGAGGACTCTTTTGTCGAGCAGTTTTTTAAATTTCTAAGACAGCTGCTTCCCTGGGACTGGGTGGAAGACCTGGGAGTGTTTTTGGTCTTATTGGTTTCACTGAAATGGGAATGATATAACCTCTAGAAATGATCCTCTGCACCCATTTGTCCATCATCATTTCTAGCCAGGCAGACTGGTGCAGGGATAATCGCCTTCCGACTGCCGCCAGAGGAAGGCAATTGGGCCTCCATTCAGAAGCGCTGGTTTGAGTTACCAGCGAAAGAATCTCTGGATCCCCAGGTCTGTGGGCCACTTCTGCCTCTTGGATGGCATCTTCCATTAGTACTTCCACCTCTGCCCCAAGGGAAGTCATTGCCATGCGAGCCTTGGAGAGGTCCTTGGGTCTTTTTGAACCATAGCCTCCCACTTCTCTGATTCCTAGAGGAGAGCCATTGTGGAATGGAGAAGCATACACCCCCAGCAGAAAGGCTCTTCCTATCTTTCACACATCTGGCTAGAGTGTCTTTAACCTTGGGGCCAAACAGGGATGAGCCATCAAATGGAGCATTGATGAAAGAAGACTTAAATGGCTCTGAAAAGTCACATAAGTGCATCCAAGCATGTCTCCTGACTACACCTGAACATGCTGCTCTTCTTCTCCCTTCAGCTGCATGAGCAATTAGCCTCATGGATGAATTGGAAATTAATTTGAGGGTGGCGAACTGATCGGTAACCTTATCTCAGACCCCTTCAGCTACTGCTCCTGTAAGAGTATCTGAAAGCTCTTTAATCAGATCTCTTTGAAGCCTGGTAAAATGTGCCATGCAACTCAATGACCTGAGACTGAAGGTTGATGAAGCATGTACGCACTTCACAAACCTATCCATAGTCCTAGAATCTTTGTTAGGAGGATGGATAGTAGGATTTTCTTCCGCGAATTGCTTTTTAGTGGTTGTACCACCATGGCATCTACAGGAATACCCTTGGCCCAGTGTTGCTCTTCTTTAGGAGCAGAGAGGTCTTTTGGGGATCGGCTCGATAAAGTCAGAAATTTTCCAGGCCTGCTGAGCGATCAGTTTTATAAGATCATCAGCGGGTGGAGAGATCCAAGAGGCAGAGGGCTGGGCACAAAAACCCTCTAGGTATACAGATTCTTCTGAGGAAGGTTGGAGGGTAGTCTAGTCACTCCTCTGTTTCAGGATTTCTAGGATGTCCCTGAAGGAATCATCATCTGGGGTGACCTGGGGAACATTCCCTTTTATTGAAATCAGTATCCTCTGTGAAGGACTCTTCAGGGGAGTCCAAGTGCTTCCTCTTGCACTTTTTCTTCAAAGGTACCTCTTTGGTGGGATGCTCCTGAGAGATATCCAAAGATGATATCACTACAGTGGATGTCTCCTGAGGCTTTTGTGCCCTCAGTCCCAAGGAAGAGACTGGAGGAAGCTCCGGTCAAGGGGATGGACAAGTTACTTGGCCCAACAGGGAGGGCATACACAGAGTCCACAATGGACAAGGCCCTCTCCATAGCTCAAAAGGGAGCCACCCCACCCCATAAAGAGATAAGAGCCCAGAACTGAAGTAGACCACTTTGAGACCATGGTCCTACCCCCACAATGAGGAAGCCACCTCCGAAGGAGAAGCCAAGATCGAACTTACATATGTTGAGGCCCCAGGGGGCATGGAGGGCTCCGAAAGAAATGACGTTGAACCCTGCCCCTTGGAACAGGCAACAAATTCTGACCCTGGGATTTCTCCGGTTCCAACAAACCAGAAGAGCTCAAGGCAACTATCAGTGCTGAAGAAGGAGTTCTGGTCAGCACTGAAATAGTCTAAGCCAGGATGGTTGGTACCAGGGGCTCTGAAAACTCAGCTGGAATAGAAGGAGGAATTTACATGGATGTAGAAGGAGGAAAGGTTCCAGAGCCAACCTGGCTAGGAAACAAAGATGGAGGCAATCCCATCGCCATCAGGAGCTGGTTGACCAGTTTCATAATCTCCGACTTGGACAGGCTCTTAGTGGACTGAATAGAGGAGGCCGATGGAGATCTTGGCTGTCTCTCCAATAAAGGACTCAAAGAAAGGTGTGCAAATGGGTCAACTGAGGGAGAATAAGATGTCCTCAGTAGAATTGTCAGCACTAACTCCTTCAGTACCGAGAGTTCAGTTGGTGCCGAAGCAACAGGTGTCTGCACCGAAACCTGAGCTCAGATGTCGGTGTCGATGAAAGATTATCCTTTCCTGTCAGTGTTGAGGAGACAATCTGCACCATGGGAATCTTGACTAACTGAGACGATGGTTCTGAAGATACTGTCGGAACTAAATGAGTTCACTTTTTCAGTTTTGAGGAAGACGATGAGAAAGAGGAAGAGCTGGCTTTGGTTTTGGGACCAAAGATAGCCTCTTCAAACTCAGATTTAAGAAGTCCTTTGAGAATGAGCTTATTTTTACTCTCTGTCAGAGTTCTAGAGGAAAAGTCGTGACAGATGGCGTAATCTTCTTAAAGATGGACAGCACCAAGACAAACACAGAAGGTGTGTCCATCTGAATTTGGCATTTTTCTGTCACACTTTTGGAACCTCTTAAAACCGGAGGTGCCTTTAGGGGATCTGTTAGCCATTGCAGAAGCTAAGGCCTCCTGACACAAGCAAATACAACACATACACAGTCACAAATAAAGAAAAGAAAGAAGGAAACAAAGATTTTTTTTTTGAGTAGAAAAGGAAGAAGAATTGCCAACAACGGTAAAAGAGATTACCTAAAGGTAAGGGGGGGCAACAATGGTACCTTGGCGTACGTAACGGTGGAAGATAGAAAAAGAGATCACTCATGTACACACCTAAAGGGAACAAGATGAGTGGGTAGATAAAGAGTATAGAAAGAAACAGAAATTCAAGTGGAATAAAGTAACTTACAGTTAAATAAAGGCCAAGGCTCGAGAGGTTGGTTGAACGTGTCTGGCACTATGAAGTGGCAAACAAGATCTGAGGTAATTTGGTGAAGAGCATTATGGGTAAAGCCTAGCTTGAGAGTTTTGGAAGGTGCGAGCTGGAATAATGGCCGAGTTTGTTCCAAGGCTCGGAACTGAGCCCACAGTCAAGGATTACATGAAGACTGACATCAGATCATTCATTCTCCAATCAGGGTGGCAATGCACAGGTCACCCATTCTCTAATGATTAATATAAGACTCTTACTGGTGGTTCACTCAAACTGTTCTGTGCTTGGAATTAAGAATCCAGTTTGCAAAGGCTCATTTTGAAGGATTCACATGGCTCTTTATCAGTTTAATTAAAGTTAGACTTCTCACTCAGACTTTTTAGACTTTGTGTATTTCAGCTGAGATACAACATTAAGAGGATTCTTTGGTACAAACCAACTGCCTGTTGAAGATCACACCTACTACTTCCCAATATGTTAAACATAAAAAGCAAGACTATTCTAGCAATTTAAATGAAAATTGGAAATCTAAGTAAAATCATAAACAGAAAATGAAAAAAGCAATCAGAAGGAAAGAAGAGGCAGTTCACAGACACAACTGGCAGCAAGCTTAGATTAAAAAACGAATCCACAATGTTGAAAAGTCACACAGAATCCTTTATTAGTTAAAATAAAATATCCGGTTAGCACTTTTGTTTAAACCAAGTATTAAACTTCATCAGACAACTGATAATTTTTATTTACTTCCTATATAAGCTTCCTATGATGTTGACTGGTTAAATAACTCATTAATATTAATGAAACTTAATTCATCACATAAACATGAACACATATACGTTCTAAATACATCTGCCTGCTACTTATTATTAGCAAGTTTATAATGAACTATAAGTAAAATTCATATAGCATCTTATCTGCACAACCAAAAACTAATACTAAAACCTTTTTATAATGACATTTTTCTAAGAACTACATATTCAGTATTAACAAACTAAATGTAGTTCCAATAAATTAATATCTCATAAAAACATTTATTAAAAGTTCATAGGTAGGTACTAGGCTATCGGCCCAAGGGCCTAAATAAGCCTAGCCAACAAGGTTCCCCGGCTTACGCCACCCAAGAAAGTTATTTTCCTTTGCCCCTGCCGAGTAGAGCCACAGACGTGATCCCTTGGGTGTATTTCCTATTTCCCATCCACTCATCAAGATTTTTCTTGAAGAGTGCTAATGAGGAACTTTGCTTGACATAGATGGGTAGCTTGTTCCAGAGTATGGGAAGACTATAGGACAGGAATCTATCCCTCTAGCATGTCCTGTTTATTGTGGTGACAAGGTTTAGGTCCCTAGAGTGTGCAGCTCGGAGGGATTGGGATTTCTTTAGGTGTAGCATGTCCAACAAGCTCTGGGTCTGACATAGCTTTATATATTAGGCAGAGATCACCTTGGAGTACGTGATATGCTAAGGAGTATTTGAGACGGTCAGTGTAGGGCATCTGTTTGAGGCCAGTAATCCTCTTTGTCAGGTACTTCTGTGGCCTTTCCAGCTGCTGCAGATGTCTTATGAGGTACATTCCAAAAGGGGCATTGTACTCTATAATGGGTCTAATGACTGTCGAGTAGAGGGGAACAATTACCTCTTTTTTTCCTGGATGAGAACCCTTTTGTGATGAGGTGTGCCACGTAGAAGGATTTCCTGACTAACTACACCTATTAATAATTATGAGTAAATTAAATGTGTTAATTATAATAAATATATAAAAATGTAAAAGATGCTTGTATCAAAAAAAAAAAAAAAAAATAAATAAATAAATATATATATATATATATATATATATACACACACACATTTTATCTAGATGATGCTACCTTTACTTTTTTTCCTTTCAAGAGCTTTTAACTTCAGCACAAGGGCAATTGAGCTCCACTCATTCAAACCTGGCCAACTATCCGCGTGTAAGCGGATTTGCCACTTGAGCACTTTTATCTCTAGAAGTAGCCCCCATGGCTTATTATCCTGTACAAGCACTGAATCAATGGCCATGAAGCTAAATTTGTGGTCAATGTTACAATTAATATGCTTAGCCAAAGCATTTTTAAAGTTTTGCCTCTTTACAGCATACTCACGCTCATAAATTCTCTGCCAGAGTTTTCTTTCCATTTTCCCAACGTAGAAACACTGGCAGGAAGAGCAAGATGCCAAGTAAACTACTGCTTTAGAACAACAATTGTATTTACTGCTCACATAATATATATCTCTCACTGTGAAGCTGTTAGCTACTTGAACTTTATGACACCAGGAACATGCCCCACACTTAGTCTAACTTGTGTTTTAATTCCCTGCTTTTTTGGAGTAAATCTTTAAAATTAGGCCCTTTCCTATATATGATCATGGGTTTAAGCCCCACATATAGTCTCATATAAGAATCTTCTAGAAGTATGGGCCAGTTTTTTCAAAAAATTGATCTTAAAGCATGGGCTTCCTTGCTGTAAGTGATGACAAGTGCTTTAGTGAAATCTTATGAAACCTCTTTTGTCTCAAACAAAAATTCTGAGGACTAGACTCACTGAAAACTGCTTCTATATGGGAATCTGTCAATTCTACAGATGAATGTTGCTTGTCTAGAATTGGTTTAAAATGACCATTCAGTCTCTTTGTTTTAACTTCTTCCACTATTTCATCAATGAGTTTAACTGGATAGGTCCTTCTAAGGAACATGGAACGTAAAAAATCACACTCATCAAGAAAGTCCTCAAAAGAGGTGGTCATCCGGGCCGCTTGAACTAATTGCCCCTTGACAACCGACCTCTTTTGATGGAGCGGATGCGAGCTACTAAAGTGAAGGAAGGAATTGGAGTAAGTTTCCTTCCTAAAAATTCTAACCACATATCTGTTGTTAAGATGGTCTTTACATAATGAGATGTCCAAATAATAAATAGATTAAGTGCTATACTTTCATGTGAATTGGAGAAAAGTGGTAGTTTCATTAATATATTTAAAAGAATTCTCCAATTCCCTACTAGAACACTTCCAAATTAGGCATATATTGTTCTGAAATCAGAGATTTAATGTAATATTTGGGAAATAACTTGACTGAAACACAAACTTCCCAATACACCATTACAGTGTTCGTGAAAGCTCCGCCACATGGTGACCCCATGGCCACCCCTCTACTCTGTAAATAGTAGTAGTCAAAAGAGATGAAATTATTGCTGAGAACCAATTCTAAAAGTTCTAAAATTAAAGTTGTAGTATCATGAGTTACCTTGTGTTCTAACAGCATCTCATTCACCCATCCCAGTCCAATATCTTGGGGAATGACGGTATAAAGATCTTTGACGTCAATGGTCACCAACATGTCATTGACATCATAGGAAATTCCATTTACCTGTGCTAGGAAGCTCCATGAATCTTTACAAATCTGTGGTTCTTTCTCTATAATTTTCTTAAGTTCATGGTCCAAATATTGTGCACAGGATGAAGTAATGGAATCCCTACCGTCCACAAGGGGTCTCATGGGAGAGTTAGAAAGACCTTTATGGATTTTTGGGATGCCAAAGAACACAGGTACTCTAGGTGTAATGATATTCAAACAGTTGTAAAGGTGAATATCTATTCTCCTTTCCATGAAAATATCACTTAATTGTGAGCGAATCTTTCTGTATGCACCATTCAACTCATTCATTGAGGCGTTTTTGTATGTGTCAGTGTCCAAAACCTCCTGCATCTTTCTTAAATACATCTCCACCCCCATAATAACCACCCCACCCCCCTTGTCAGGTTTCATGACCCTTATTTTTTCTATTTGCAGGGATTCTAAAATGGCTAACTCACTTTCATTTAAATTATTCATGTGGTATGTGTTCTTGTGTTTCTGCAAACTCTTAAGGTCTAATTCACATAATTTCTCATACAAGACGAGTTTGGGGTGGATGGGAGGGTTGTGAATTAAGCTAATTTTCCATATATTGTCACTAACTGTGCAAACTATCATGATACAATAAAGAAAAGTTCACCTTTCTCAAAAACAATTTCAGGTCTATGACAGTGGTAGTAAAGTCAAATGATCTTGTCGGCAAAAACGTCATGCCTCTAGCTAGTAAATTTGCCACATCTGTATCAATATTCTCATCAGAGTAATTATAAACTTTAAAATCTTTCTGGTTGTTAAAAACAATGGTGTAGTCGTCATTTATTAGTTCTTGAAAACCAATTTCTCCCTCTTGATGCAAATAGGTGGGACAAAACTCACTAGGGGGCAAGTCAAACACCACATTTATGTCCTCCAGTTCTTCCTCTTAGGCCTGACCCCTTGAAAAGCCATCTCTTGGTAACCACCTTGTGTACCTTACCTCAGTTGAGGGTCATATTTATTCTTGAATCTTTCAGACCTTCTTGGACCAACATATTCTAGATCAGGATTTGGGGGCTCAACGCCACCTTCCAAGTCAGTATCCAGTGCACACTCAGTGTCTTGCCTTGGGTTATCAAAAGGATGGTTTCTTTGAGCAAACTTGAAATTTTTGCGCTTAAACTGGGAACCAGGTGGTTTTGGGTATGCCAACCCATTAGCATAGTCATTCAAGTCCCTGTTTAATGTATTGGTCTTTCCTTTTTTAAGATTATCAATGTAATGGTCAATGCTATTAAAAATGTGTAAACATTCATATTTAAAATTGTCATAAGAAATGTCATCTCGTATACTTTTATCTAACAAAGCCAACACATTGCTCAGGGTGTTGATTTCTTTATCATTGTATTTTATCAACAACTAGCAATTCAAACCCAAATCTATCAAACAGTTTAAGTAAGTCAATATGTAAAGGTGAGTCAGAGACTAGCCCTGTTGTATACTTCCATAACTGTAGGCCTAAGGGGAATGATTTTCAGTCCAAGACATTCCCTCAGATAAGTATTCTCTAAATGAAGTTTTTTTACACCTCATTAATTTCTGATCATATTCATTTAGCTTACCATCAGTTGTAACTTCAGCTTGTCTCTGGTCTGTCGAAAAAGAGATGGAAGCATCCAGCCAGTCATTAAGTTGAGGAACTTTATTTCTGGAAGCCAAAACAACTCCTCCAGCGTTGTTACTGATAACTGGTCTCCCTGCTGGCGTGTTAGGGTCTTTCGCTGGCTGTAATGAATCACTTCTGTTAAAAGAACTTGTTTGTTCTCGTAAATGAAGTTGATCTGTTGTAGCTAGGCAGAGCGGAGTATTATTGAAGTCCATAACAGGAGAAACAGCTCCTCCCGGTGGACGAATAGGTGCAGGAGCTCCTGAAGTGCACTGCTCACTAAAACGTTCATACAGTACGTCGATTCTTTGGGAAAGTTGCAAAATTAAGGCAGTTAAATTGCCTATGCTTTTTTTCTGTAGGTTCCTGTTGATCTTGCCCTGGTGGAATTGCAGCCAAAGAGATATCCGTCACACTACCAGACGCCATACTCAAAAAATGAGAAAAACACTCAAAACTCAGAAGGAAAGAAACGGCAGTTCACAGATTCTACTGGCAGCAAGCTTAGATTACAAAACGAATCCACAATGTTGAAAAGTCACACAAAATCCTTTATTAGTTAAAATAAAATATCCGGTTAGCACTTTCGTTTAAACCAAGTGTTAAACTTCATCAGATAACTGATAAATTTACATTTACTTCCGATGACGTTGATTGGTTAAATAACTCATTAATATTAATGAAACTTAACAAATCACATAAACATGAACACATACATTCTAAACATATCTGCCTGCTACTACTTATCATCAAGTTTATAATGAACTATAAGTAAAATTCATATAGCATAACTTTGCATTTCAGTGTTTCATTTGCAAATACTATACACCTGTTGCCATTGAAGAGTAATTTGGCTAGGTTAACTTAAAAACTGGAGTGCTGATGATATTGCCATAACATTTCCTGAACTAGATCAGCTCTGCAACAGGTAATGGCTGGCAAATAAGAGCAACAATTTCATAGTCACTAGGTATGCAGTCCTGGAGACCATTAAGGATTCTAACCCAAATTCCCAATTGCTCCAAAGCACTGTCTAGTTAAGTGACTTGCTCAATGTCACAGATGGTAAATGAAAGATTCAAACCCTGCACCCTTGCCACAGGAAGCAGCTCATTAACAAGTTGCAGCTTTAGTCTTCTGTGCTAACTGAAAGAATAACAATTTTTAACTAAATGCTGAAATCCTTTACACTCTGATCTTGTATCACAATAATAAGCAAACAATGAATACATAATGGATGTTGAAGATCAGATAGTTCTGATCATCACTTCAAATTATGCAGGCTATATGATCTGACAAATTTCAGCCTCTCTGCAGTTGCTGGAGGGTAAACAGAAGATAGCACAAAAATAAATTACTAAAATGCAACATATTTAGAGTGCTACGATGCAACATTTAGACTGCATTACATAATCCACGCCTATTAATGAATTAATTCATTATTTAGTGCAATGAATAAAGCAGAACAGACAACATAAATACTGCAGCAGTTAAGTTCAGCAATGCACAACCCATACAAAATTCTTCAATACTACTGCATACAACATACTATTTTTTTAAGGGAGTGGGGGCTTGTATGCTTGTAGGACACCTAAAGCTCACTTTTGATCTACCTATTTCGTCTCTGTCATCAAGAATAGAAACCCCATCTAACAATAGTCACAAATGGTCAGACTTACTTGAATGGTTAATAAAAACTGTATTGTTGCAGCATACACCTCCATAACCAACAGAGCTAAATTGTGGATAAATAGGACCCTATTGAACATAATGAATCGGGCCCCTCCCAGCCATACCAGTACATATTAATTGGCTATCTGTCCTCAATTACCATAATAGTAATAATCTTATTTGTTAAGCAGGTGGGACAGTGGATATGGTCTCATTTCAGGGATGATCTGGGAGCTGTGGTTGGCTAAGTGACTTGCTCAAGATCACACAGTACAAAAACAAGGGCTTGGGGAATCAAACCCTTTGCCACAGGAACTAAAGCTTCCAACCTTCTCTTCCCTTCAAACTCACATTTAGTGAAAATGTATCTGGCAATCCATTAAACTACATGAGATGTTGCTGGGATTCAACTTCAAATGGCAAGGAGTGAAGTACTAACTGGCCTTTATGCGAAGGGTGCATGGATTCCAAAGAGAAATGTATGTATTTGCTAACTGCCTGGGACAGCCCAATGGACACAAGTTTTTTCAGGAGCACCCCAAGATTACTGTCTGGTGAATTAAATTCAGGGCAAACAAATGAAAGCTGAGATAATCAAACCATGTACTGCTGGAAGCAGCTCTTCAACAGCTCATTGCCTTACTCGTATGCAGAAAGATCTAAACCAGACGTGTCCAACCCACGGCTTATGGGCTGCATGCCCCCAACCTCTAACTGTAACATCGACGTATGCATGCGCCAAAATACTTTTTTTGTTTTGTGTTTTTCACGCCTGTGACCTGTAACTCTAACGTCGGTGTGCGCATGCGCCAAAGCACCCTTCTAGTTTTGATTTTTTTGTGTCAAAGAAGGATCTGTGTGTTTGCGCCGTTATTTTGTGCTGAAGAATCAGTGTGTGTGTGTGTGTGTGTGTGTGTGTGTGTGTGTGTGTGTGTGTGTGTGTGTGTGTGTTCTTGCTGAAGAGGGACTCGTGTATGGATTTGCCGCCATTGTCTTTGCAAGGGACAGCACTTACCTGTGTTAATAGGTCAGTACGGAGTGAGTGCATGCATGAAAGCAGAATGTTTGTGTACGTGAAAGTAGAAGAAGTGTGTGTGTGTGTGTGTGTATGTGTGCATGACAGAGAGAGACATGCACAAAGAGGCTAATGATGATCAATCTACCTACTGAATAAAAAAACAAATAAGTTAGCTCACAAATATATTGTACCTTAAAAGTACACTTTCATTAATTTGCGGCTTTCCTGACAGAGAGAGTGTTGTATTGAATATGAAATCATACCTCTCGACTGTAAGGATTTTCGCCTCATCTTCCAATTTGTATCTTTTGCTTAGGAAGTAAAAGTAGTCATCCAAGGTAATGCAGTTCCAGGTAGTAAGAATGAGACAGCAGTCTAGGATTAATGGGTCATAAGTGGATTGACTTTGTGGGACAGTAGCATATAAAGTTTTATTGTTTTTTCTGACAAACAAAAAAGCACCCAGTACTGTTTTGTCATTGGTGGGTTCTAAGCAGTGGCAGATTGAACAACAATAAGCATAGCTTTGGTGTATCATCAATACTGGCAAATCAGGTGGGCACAATGTCATTTTTTTAAATGTTGGGGGTTTTAGTGTGTATGTGTGTGTTTATGTGTTGGGAGGGTTGCAACAGTTGATGATTATTAAAGACAGAGACTTACGGACTGTGGAGAATGTTTCTTTGTTTCAAAACCTGATACATGGGTACTAGGCAAGCCAAAAGTAGATTTTTTAAGACATACCTTCTTACCATTTGCAGTGGACGAATATTTACATTTAATGGACAATGCTAGCAGTATGAGTGTGGTCCTGTAGGGATCTGGAGGATGCCAAGTCTACCACTGCCAAAGTCTTGTAAAGTGACCTGGAAATAGATATTGGGGTGTTACTGAAAAAAATACAGTAAGTGGGCTTAGAAATATAGTTTAATTAATCAAAGTGCACTTGCAATTTGCAGGCCATAATTTAATTTATTTCGTGTAGTCCTGATCTTGGTAGATTGTATACCATTAGACTTAATTAGGGAGAGCTGTCATTCTGGGGAAATAAGCAGCCCTAGTTTTAGTGAAAGCTCTGTGGTTGTTTGCAGGTAGGAAGTTGCAGGATGTGGATGCAATGTGTTTTATTTATTATTTTTAATACATTTGCCATTTCAAAGCATAGTTTTCTTTGTTGCAAAAGAAGGGAGGATTGAATGAGCCATATAATGCTTAAATGATAATGATGGGATAGAAAGATTATAAGTGACACAGAATGTTTGCAGCTACAGTTGTTTCAATGGTGTCTGTGATGCATAACTACTTTTTGGGCCTGTGTCCCACTTTTATTTTTCGCTTTGTCCAGATTTCTTGCTCTAAGGGTGACAGGTATGGTTCCATACTAAATCAGAAGGTTGTATTTACCTTGGAAGACTTTTCAGCATAATTAAGAGAAACAGCCTTTTTAATATTTCTGCTTATTTCCAATATAAACTGCCATGTAACCTTGCAAATAACCTTATTAAGCTACTTTAATTCTTTTGGAATTGACAGGTATGCTTCATTGGTTCGGATGCAAGCACACAGTGCTAATGTGACAGGTCAGTCAGTCTGTGAATAACTTCTGCACAAATTAAAATGTCTGAATGTCAAATGGCTTTAGATTGGAGGGAAGTTACATGTTTACTCCAGTATGTAGTATGATCTTAGATAGTTTAGGGATTTCTTATTGATTTACTTTTTGCTGAGCAGTTGTTTGTTAATTTACTGATGGTCCTTTTGGTGGTGGGAAATTGCATGGATGAGTCCATCTCTAGTGTGATTTTTTTTCAGATATTTTGACTTCCAGACAATTTCATTCAGTGAGTGTGTGTCATGTGATTACTGAGGTTGCATATTTTACAAGTAGGGGCTCCGTGTGTGTGTGTGTGTGTGTGTGTGTGTGTGTGTGTGTGTGTGTGTGTGTGTGTGAGAGAAAGAGAGATTTAATATGTATACTAAACATATTTTTGCAAATGGAATTCTTAGTTAAATAGGCCCCTCTTCTTGGGCAAGTAGACTTGAGTAACCAAGTACTAGATCTTAGCCATCCAGCTAGGAAAGTTTAGTATGTGGATTTTCCATCTGGTTTGATGAAGACTATGCTACTTACTCAAGGAGTACATTTATCCATCCAGTTTTCGTGTTGCTGAACTACACTGTTTGATAAATGAGAGGAGCTTTTTACAGAAGTTGAAGTTTTTGTGTCAAGAACCTTCCATACAAAGTGGCTTGTTTATGTTGCAGTGAAGGCTGTGGTCTTTGTAGTGAGCGTATAACCAGTATTTCTGAGGTGGAGGAAGTCTCTTAAGGCAGGATCTTTCTTAGCCTGCAAAGCAAGCCAGTGATGAAATTTATAGGGGCCAGTGAGAGACAGAAGAAAGCAAGAAGCTTTTTAGTCTGTTTGGATAACTAAGTGAACTTGGTCCTTTGAACTTTTTTGTCAGAAATGGTTGTAGTTTTTCTTTTGGCAAGGTGTTTTGCCGAGGCACATGCCAAAAGGGGCACTGCACTCAATAATGGCTCTTATAAAAAAAGAATACAGGGATGTTATGACCTCCTTGTCCCTGGATAAGATACCCTTACTAATGAAGTGGGCCATGTAAAAAGCTTTCCATACAACAGAGACAACATGGTGGTCAAAAGTCAGGTTTCTAGCAACCTGGGCGCCCAAGCACTTCACGACTGATTGCGTGCTTACAACATTATTATTAATGTGATAATCTGTGGGGACATCACTCTCCCCCAAAGGGGATGATGATGCACTTTTTGGCATTTAGTTTGAGGCAATGTTTCAGGCACCAGTCATTTGTTTGGGTGAGACCCTCTTGTAGATTTTTCAGAATTGTTTTAAGTCAGTAATGTGAATTATTTACTTTATTGCAAATTTGTTGGCTTATTTTTGTGGATTATAGTATTGTAGAACTGCTAATGTTGACATTTTATGTAGTTGGACTGCTGGAGTGGTTTTCCCAGTGAAAAATGCTAGTGCTGTAGTGAATATCTGTTTATTTGTAAATATATATATATATATATATATATATATTTATTAACTAAGATGTTAGAGTTAACTGTTAGACTAGAGAATTAGAATTTTAAAGCAAATATTAGGCATTTATTACATTTATTCATTGTTTGAATGCACCTACAGTATAGCCAAATCGACTTTGGTCACCCACTGCAGCGAAAGAGTTAACTATATGATATATTTTATATACAGTCCCAAGACATTTTCTGTTCACTCAATCTGGCCCCGGCAAGCCAAAAGGTTGGACACCCCTGATCTAAACAAACTGTAGCCCAAACCCATGTGTCTCTATGACTGACACTGACAGATGGTAATCCTCAGAGATTTAAAAAATATACGGTAAAGGAGGACTAGCAGTTGGTTTGCAGGATTAAGACTCTTTCCTCCTATAGTGAAGTTGCTGGGTTTGATTCTGAGCAAGCCGTTTAACTAGACAATGCCCCTTACAGGAGCATTTTACACACATGCACTCACAAACAGAGTAATCCATACAGATCTGCACTTGAAAACTGCTGCAAATTTGAAGAATCCATATATAGTAAAATTGCGTAGATGAATCAATCCAATGCTATTTCTGCTACAGAATCCAATTGCCTGTCCCAACAAAACACACTGTGCATTTGCTCTGGTGTTGTAACAAATGCATGTTGACAGTATGTTTGCTTCCAAAAATGTTCTGTTTTAACAGAACACTTGCTTATTTTAACAGGGCTCAATCCCTGTTTCTGCAAAAGGAAATGCACTGTACATCCATATCTGCACTGATGCTGGTGCCAATATGTCCTGATGCTAGTCATAAATACTTCTACAAATAGTCTATTTTAACAGAGCTCTTCCAGAAATCTTCTATTTTAACAAAGTGTTTTTATGCCCAGGCCAGGCCTACCATCCAATACCAGGGCCTTAGGCAGCTGCTTAGGCCTTCTTGCATTACATTTGGCTGTGTGTGAGCAAGAAATGACTCAAGTACTATTCAGACTTAAATAAAACATCAAAACACTTAAAACAGGAAAAGTTTACTGTCAATTAGTGCTTTAATATACACATACAAAATAGACTTTTTCAAACTGACAAACACCTCTCCACATGCTCAATATAAATGAATTTAAATCTCATGGCCAATTTGCTGCGGTAGCGTTGTCACCTCACAGTAAGACGTTGTCCTGTTCGATTCTCAGCTAGAGCATCTTCTGTGTGGAGACTTACGTGAATGTGCGTGCCTTCGTTGAAGGTTGTGTGTCGGGGCCGGCAACTTAGCACGTAAAAATCTACTGCCAATCAATATTGGACCGGAGTTCTGCTGTGGCGACCCCTAACTGGGAAAAGCCGAAAGACACAACAACAACAACCATTTAAAAATAAACTATACATGTGATATTTAAAATCTGTTATAAATGTTACATATATAATACACTAATTAAATCATAACTTTTCTATTTAAAAAAATATGTTGACAACTTTAAAACTAGGAAATGTATCCACCTGCAGTAACAATTACCATCTTGTTTTTCTAATTTCTAGCCTATTGAATTCATCACTGCCTCTATAATCATAGTCTTCATGATCTACTGCAAAGAATAAAATATTTTTGAAACCTTTATAACTTTCAGAATGTTTAAATAGTAAGTTATTTTTGTTTTTTGTTTTAACAGCATACATGTTCAGAAACATGTTTGGAATCTGATCTTGTCATGCCTACATAAAAACTTTCACAAGTTGAGAATACCACATTATAAATGATCACTTTTGATTTACAGTGATAATGATGTTTGCTACCTATTACTTTATTAGAGTTCTTTAATATTAAATTTGTGCCTTCATTAATAAAACAACCCATCTTGCCATCTCCAGACTTGTAAGTGCCTCTACTTTTATTAGGAATTGGCCAATTAATCTTAAAATGAACTTTATCTAATATTCATTTAATGAATAATTCTTTATATATAAAATAATTTTTTTCACAAACAATGTTAATCAATTCTTGATCACCTTTAAGGATATTCCAATTTTTTTAAAATAATTTCTCTATGAACCTTGTTATCAACTGTCATATGCAAAGTACAAACTCTGTTGGTAACACTGTCTATTATAAATATTACAAGTACTGCTCTCAATAGCATCATCGAATGTCTATTTATAAACTGGAGTGTCAGCTTTTAAAATTGAAGGGCATTTAGTTTTTCTGTCTTTATAAACAAAATCAGCAATGCCATTTAACTGAGTTAGATCATAATCCCGTTTCACAAATATCTCAATAATGGCATTAAGTTCAATAACTAATTTTCATCACTTGTTAATCAAGAAGCTCTAATCATGTGCCCCTTGCGAATGTGTCTCTTCACAAAATGTGGATGTGAACTTTTAAAGTGCAGATAATTATTCACAAAGGTTGCTTTTCTGAACATACTACTACAAAAGATCTTATTAACTATATCTATTCTGTAATGATATCTAAAAAATTAACACCACCACTACAATCTCCTAAAGTAAACTATAATAAAGAAGTAGTGGCATTAAGCTTAATAATAAAATCTTGTATCTGACCGAAAGAAACTTTCCAAATAAAGAAAATGTCATCTGGAATTTTTTTCTAAAATGTAACATAATTAAATAATGTAAAATTCTCCAAAATATGTGATTCTAACCAACCTAAAACTAATCTTGCATAAGTGGGGATCACAGAAGCCCCCAGAGCAACTCCTTTATCTTGTTAAAATATTTACTATTCATACAAAAAAAGTTATTTAAAACAGTGTCAAGTAATGTGCAACAAATATTGATTTTAACATTATTCAAATCCTTATTATGTGTCAAAAGACCCCCAAATAATCCACACCTCCATCACTTGGAATACAAGTGTACAGTAGCATATGTTTCCTGTAAACATAATTTCAGAATCGCTAAAAGAATGAGGACAAAGTTAAGTCCCAGGAATCACAAATAAAAAAACCTTCAGGTTCTTAAATAAAGGTGGAAAGAGTCTAAATACAAATATACATATTCTGTGGCAGTGTGTCTAAAGGTGCTTATTTTATTTAAACTTATTTTTATGTGATTTAGGATTTCTCAACATTACTCCCATATGTGGATTCTTTACACACAAAATTATAGAAATAAAAATCAATACATTTCTCATAGAACATATCCAACAGCCTTCTATTATTTTGTTATAACTGGCTTGTGTTTTAAACAAACTGACCATCTCATAAATATTATCCACACTATTATTATCTTGGCCTACAGTCATACCCACCACTGAGCTACTTCCTTTGTCGGCTTTCATAAACCAAACACTATTAATTTCTTTTAACTCATTAATAGCCTTAATTTCTTCTTGGCTGACATTAAAATAGGAGGTATTCTATTTCTTATTTCATTTATATGTTAATTCCTTTTCATAAACAGTTACAATTTAAATTGTTGGTATTAAGGGCAGATTATATTGACTGTGTTTGTGTAAAACTTTTTTGCTTAGGAGGCTTGAGTCTTAACGTTGGCTGCTGTGTGTGTAGTTGCAGTACAGTGGGGACTAGGAACTTGCCCTGTTCCTGTAGCTGTGTGATCTTGGAGTCAGTATACATAATTAGCAATGGATGTGACAGTGCTTTATAGTTTTTTTTTTTGGGGGGGGTCTTTTTTCTGCTGATGAGGAAACCACCCTGAACCTCCCACTCTCTTCCAATTATACATACAATCTACTAGACTGTGCTACACTTCCCTCATGTGAGCTTTCATTTTTTCATAAGGTAATCCGATATGTACACTGGCAGGCAATAATGTTGGAATGTTCAAAATCGAACATTCCGTGCATCACTGTTGCTTGCTTTGCTGATGTGTATGTGTGCGAAATCTCTGTGCTGGGACTCTGAACTTGTCCTTTTCTCACTGTTGTGTGTAGAGTTGGTATACAAATGTTTCAGGGGTTGTAGGGGTGATTTTGAACTTTTGAGAGTGATTTCTTTTTTTTGTTGCTGACAACTTCGTATATACAGTGGATATAAAAAGTTTACACACCCCTGTTTAAAACGCCAGGCTTTTGTGATATAAAAAAATGAGACCACAATAAATCATTTCAAAACTTTTCCCACCTTTAATGTGACCTATACCCTGTGCAATTCAATTGAAAAACAAACAAATCTGTTAGGTGAAAATAATATAAAAAAACAAAAAAAGTATAATTAAGCCGCAGTGGTACAGCGGTAGCATTGCTGCCTCACAGCAAGAGGTTCTCCTATTCGATTCTCAGCTGGAGTGCCTTCTCTGTGGAGTCTGCATGCCCTCCCCGTGGTCGAGCGGCCTCCGAAAGACATGCGTGAATGGGCGTGCCTTCGCTGAAGGTTGGGTGTCGGCTGGCAACTCGGCACCATAAAAATCTACTGCCAATCATTAGCGGACCGGAGTTCCGCTATGGCGACCCCTAACCGGGAAAGGCCGAAAAGACAAACAACAACAACGCTGGTTGCATAAGTGTGCACACCCTTAAACTAATACTTTGTTGAAGGACGTTTTGATTTAATTACATCATTCAGTCTTCTCGGGTAGGAGTCCATCAGCATGGCACATTTTGACTTGGCAATATCTGCCAACTCTTCCTTGCAAAAGCGCCCCAAATGTGTCAGATTGCGAGGGGATCTCTTGTGCACAGCACTCTTCAGGTCACCCCACATATTTTCTATTGGATTTTGGCCTGGGCTCTGGCTGGGCCATTCCAAAACTTTAATTTTCTTGTGGTGAAGCCATTCTTTTGTTGATTTGGATGTGTGCTTGGGGTCATTGTCATGGTGAAAGGTGAAATTCCTCTTCATCTTCAGCTTTCCAACAGATACCTGAAGGTTTTGGGACAAAAGTGACTGGTATTTGGAATTGTTCTTAATTCTCTCCAACTTGACTAAAGCCCCAGTTTCAGCTGAAGAAAAGCAACCCCAAAGCATGATACTGCCACCACCATGCTTCACCATGGGGATTTTGTTCTTCTGGTGATGTGAAATGTTGTTTTTGCACCAAACGTACCTTTTGGAATTTTGGCCAAAAAGTTCAACCTAGGTCTCATCAGACCATAACACATTTTCCCACATGCTTTTGGGAGACTTGATGTATTATTTTTGCAAATTTTAGCCAGGCCTGGATATTTTTCTGTGTAAGAAAAGTGTTATGTTTTGCAACCCTACCCCATACTCTAGACATATGGAGAATATGGGAGACTGTTGTCACATATAGTAAACAACCGGTACATGCCAGAAATTCCTGCAGCTCCTTCAGTGTTGCTGTAGGTCTGCTGGCAGCCTCCCTGACCAGTCTTTCCATCACTTTTGGAGGGACATCCAGTTCTTTGCAACGTCACTTTTGTCCGATATTTTCTCCACTTTTTAATTGATCATCTTCACTGTGTTTTGTGGTATATCCAATGCTGTGGAAATTTTTTTGTACCCTTTTCTTAACTGATACCTTTCAACAATGAGATCCCTTTCATGTTTTGTAAGGTCTCTGCGAACCATAGCTTTTGCTGTAGCAGGCAACTGAGTAAATGTCAGGAAAATCCTACTAGGACAGCTGAACTTTATTTGGGGTTAATCAGAGTCTCTAACTGATGGCAGGTGTGTACCCAAGAAGACTAAATGTTGTAATTAAATCAAAAGGTGCTTCAACAAAGTATTACTTTAAGGGTGTGCACACACAAAGTATTAGTTTAAGGGTGTGCATACTTACGCAACCAGTGTATTGTACATTTTTTATTTTTTATATTTTTTCCCCAAACAGATTTGTTTTTCAATTGAATTGTACAGGCTATAGGTAACATTACAGGTTGGAAAAGTTTTGAAATGATTTATTGTGATCTAATTTTTTTCTATCATAAAAACCTGGCAATTTAATAGGGGTATGTAAACTTTTTATATCCACTGTGTGTGTATGTATGTATGTATATATATATATATATATATATATATATATATATATATATATATATATATATATATATATATATGTACATATATATATATATATATATATATATATATATACATGCACACACAAACACACACACACACATATATATATATAAAATTCAGTCATATGAGCTTTCTATCATCTGATAGGGATCCATATGTGTGTGTGTGTGTGTCTATATATATATATATATATATATATATATATATATATATATATATATATATATATATATACACACACACACACACACACACACACACACACACACACACACACATATGGATCTACTTTGTTTCATTGAAAGCTCATTTCACTGAATTTGAGTTCACCCTGACCAAATGGCTGAAAGCTCAAATTACTGAAAACCCATTTCATAGAATCTCATTTCACTGAAGTGAAATACTGGCACTGTTATAGACTATTGTAAGACAAGTAAAAGGTAGATGCCCTTTTCCCCACTGTAGTGCAATTCTAGTATATATAGTTGGGGGGGGGAGGAGTGAGGAGCACAGCCCCCCACATTGGGAGGGGTGTGGGTGGCATAGCCTCCCACTTCATTTGGGTTTATATTGTATTCTGCTAAGAGTTAGTCATTGGTGTTGTAAGTATGCATGCCTATGGTTTAAAATGTATTGTTTTGAAGCTTTCGGTGAAATACAATATAAAACCAAACTAGGTGGGGGCTATGCCCCCCACATCCCTCAATGTGGGGGGTGCCCCTCCCAACTATATATACCAACTCCAGGACTATGCCCCCCACACCCCCCATTGTGGGGGCCTGTGCCCCCCACACACTCCCTAACTATACATATATTATATATATATATATATATATATATATATATATATATATATATATATATATATATACTAACTCCAGGATCGCACTACAGTGGGGAATGTGGGGGCATAGCCCTCCACCTATTCTGGTTTTATATCGTCCACTTTACAATTCAGTATGTTGAAATTTAGCATTGTAAGATTTCAGTATTATGGATTTCAGTCAAGTGATTTTTCAGTATTTTGAAATTTCAGTCTTATGGTGTCAGTCAAATGGGATTCAGTCAAATGAAGTTTGTATCATCTGATAGGGATCCATACATATATATATATATATATATATATATATATATATATATATATATATATATATACATACATACACCTAATGCATAAATATGTATAAGTACACACATTTTTATTATAAAATGGACAAGAATGAAAAAACATTATTTTTCACATTTTGCACTTTTCCACAATTTCTGCAGATTATGTTTTAGAAAGTTTAAATAAATGCCATTTAAACATGCTCCCCATCTAAAAAAATAAGTAAAGGGTAAACATTGTTTCCAGATGTTAGATATCATTTGTAGATGTCCTTTTATATCTCTGTTGTAATAACTTAAACAGAAGGGATCTCCCACACAGAGCAGCCTGCCACTCGGCCAGCAAACAAAAGCCTAGTGATCTTATATGCACTGTACATCACACTTATGCTCCCAGTATAGAATATAGGCCATAAAATGGATGTATGGATGCAACTACCTAGAACTTTTTGCCACCAATTCGAATGTCATTATTGCTAGCTGGGCTTTACGACATGTTGCTGTACTGAATACTTAGCCACCAGATAAGTGTCCCATTGGGGTTTTTTTTTTTTTTTTTTGCAACCTAGAGTTCATGTCACCCAAGAAGGGAACATGTCAGTGTGGGAGGAAAATTCCCTATAAGGATTACCATGAATGGTGTCTTTTTTGTTGGGCTGCTTCCCACAACTATACCTCTTTGCAATATCTGTAAGGTATTTGCGCCCAAGACACTCAGAAGCCATTTCTCTTCTGTGGCAGTTTATCTTGAAAACCAATGGCTTTAACGGTTAGTCCAAGGTCCCATGGGCAGAATCCTTTAACCCAGAGATACGGCCGCTAGATAAGAAGGCCAAGAAGTCTCAGACGCATTCTTTAGCTGTCTAGCCTCCACCGGATATCCCTCTAGAAGTGAGTAATAGCGCTGCACATTGTTTGGCGATTCCTCTGCCATGACCCTGGAGGATGGCATTGATCCATTTTTCGCACACCCTCTGAGGTGTTGCAATTGTCTGCTCCAGACATCAAGGGGGAACCATGGTTAACTATCTCAGACGGTCCTTGAGGGATTCCACAGATATTGGTAAAGGAGGTTCCGGGTTCTCATATCTAAGCTTGACAAGGATCGGAACCTCTGGTATTTGTTAGGGCTGATATCCCTTTAAAGAAGAGACACTAAAGCATGCTTCGGTCTGTCCTAAGAATTCCCAAAGGGAATGGCAAGAGTTTGCTCTGAGCTTGTTTTCTGCCTTGATTGCCCTAAAGCCTCCTCAAGGGGTTTCAGTACCTGCTCTTCCTTGGACCTCTAACCCTTCAAAAACAGCTTAGAGAACTGGACTCCTCGGGTGGGGATTTGATGTCTGATAAGGCATCTTTGTCCTATTTTTCACAGAGGCCTTCAGCTTTGGCATATGGTTCTGATGAAGAGAAGCCTGTTAGCCCTGACTCTCCTTTTAAGGAATTGTCCTCTGGGGACACAGTTGCTAGGATGATGGAATTCGTTAAGTGGGATTCTTCTCAAGTGTCTGATATTCAGAGAAGATACTAAGAGTTGCTTCAGATGGATACCCCAAAACCATTGGCAGTTCCTCCTGTGTTGGTTGCCTTGTTAGATACTTTCATTGCTGCTTCCAAGTCTCCTGATTCTTAGCCTCCTGCTCCTAAGAAACCTTATAGGTTCTATAAGGTTCCCGAGGATTGTCAATTTTTATTTGAATGCCCTTCTGCTGATCTTGCTATTGTGTCATTCTCTTCTGACAAACCTTCTACGCTTTTGCCCTGTTCCAAACTTTTGCCTTCTATAAGGATAGTAGGGTAATGGACAGGATTGGTAAAAAAGTTTACATTGCTTCTAGTTTAGCCTTTAGGGATGTGAATTACCAGACCCACATGACCAGGTATGCTCTGCCCTTGATTGCTCAGGCTTGTCAGGTTATTTCTTACCTCCCTGATTCTGAAGGGAAATCCTCTGCCTTATCGATTTTAGGTTCCAATTCTCAACTGGCTCACCACTTATATATGGAGGCAAGATGCCGTGGGTCCCTATTAATTATTTGAACTTTTCAAAGTTCGAATGTCATATGGTCGACACCATATGATCGAACTTTGAAAAGTTTGAAGGTTAAAAGCAATAGCTCCGTACAGCGTAGAATGGGAAAATTTCCCTTTTCTGCACTGAAGTGCAATCTCGGAGTTGGATTTATTTAAGAAGGGGGGGTGCAGGGGGGCTTTCCCCCCTGTTCTGAGCATTCAGGTAAGTTTTTTTTTTTTTTTTATTATATTTTCGAAGTTTCACATTTCGCTCATATGTTGTCGAACATATGAGGTTCAAAGTTTTGAAACTTCGAATATATAATATAGACCCGATACAGCTGCTGCATCTTCCATGGCTGCAGCTTTTGGGTCTGTCATGAGGTGTTATTCTTGGCTTCATCTGTAGTTTCTGCATGAGGACATTAAGGCCAAGTTGCTGGATGCTCCTTTGGATAATAAACATCCTTTTGGGACTGCTGCTGCTGACATGTTTAAGGATCTTCAAAAGGAAAGCAAAGCCTTGTAAGACCTTAAGTATATTTTTGTCTCTCCTGTCCTCAGGTTCCACAAGAATTATCCTGCTAGACCTGCTTTTTGCAGGCAACCCTGCCAGGCTTCCTGTCAAGGCTCCTCAGATTTCTGTGGTCGCGAAGCCTCCTTTATCTGATAAGCTTTTGACAATTTGTCTCTCCCCCCTTCTTTTAGACCGGGTTTCATTGTCCCCCTTCAGCTTTCCCTTTGTCTTCCAAATTGGTGTTTCATCACTTAAGACACTTAGGTTCCTTTTAACATCTGTCAGGGTTACATCATGGCATGGAAGTCTCTCCCTCCTTTTTCAGGGATTCCATAACCTCAACTTCCTTATTTCCTGGAGGATCTAGGGTCACTGGTGAACCAAGGAACCATTCAGCCTGTCTCCTCTTCCCAAGTTGGAAAGGGTTTTAATTCCAGGATATTCCTAGTTCCTGGAAAGGAAGGCACTTAGAGATCTATTCTGGATCTCTCCCAGCTCAACACCTTTCTCAAGGTTCATTTTTCAGATGTTTACTGTAAAAACCAGGTTTCCTCTTTTATTACCCCAGGCTTTTCTGACATCTTTGGATTAGAAAGATGCTTACCTTTGTATCCCTATTTTTTATAAAGTTTTTACATTTTTCTGTGTCTTCCTTTCATTTTCAGTTCTCTGCTTTGCCCTTTGGCCTCTCTACTACCCCAAGTGTTTTCACAAAATGCCTAGCTCCAGTGATTGATTTCCACAGGCTGCAAGGAATTCAGATTTTTCCTTATCTAGATGACCTGTAGCTTAAGGCATCTTCTCCAAGTCACCTGTTACAGTATCTGGAGTATACTCTCTCTCTTCTTCAAAGTCTGGGGTTGACTATCAACTTCCACATCTGTCCTGACTCCTGTCAGGATCATGTGCAACTGGGATGTAGGATTCAGACAGTGCCAATGTTGGCCTCTTCCACCTCCAAAAGTTGTGTCACTGACAGCCTTCTTTCAGTCTCTTCTTCCTCTGACTGCCATGCCAGCCAGGAATTTCTTCATGACCTGGGATTCACGGCTTCTTCTATTCCAGTGCTTCCTCTTGCCAGACTGCATCTGCGAAAGCTTCGGTGGTACCTTAAGTCAGTTTGGATGTAGCATTGTCACCCTCTGGATTTCAGTGCATCTCTACTTCCCTGTCTAAAGAAAGAATTTGAATGTTGAATTCAACAGTTTGCTCTCAACCCAGGCCGGCCCTTTCAGCCTCCAGTCCCTTCTTAATTAATGTTCACCAATGCCTCACACATGGGGTGGGGGGCTTCTTTCAGTCACCTGAAGGTTCATAGTCTCTGACCTCCCCATCAGAAGTCAGACCATACTAACATCAATGAGATGAGAGTGCTGATTCTGGCCCTTCAGGCTTTTCACCCCATGTTCTCTCCAGGCCCCATGACGGTGTACACAGACAACACTACAGTGATGTGGTATGTCAACAAGCAGCGAGGCACAAAATCTTACCTCCTCTGCATGATGGCTCTTCAGGCTTGGGAGGTGGCTCTCAGTTATTAGTTAACTATTCAGGCAGTACACACTCCTTAAGAGCGCAATCTAGTGCCAGACTCTATGAACAGGTCTAAATCACAGGCTCACAAATGGATGTTTCATAGAGAAGTTGTTTCTGCACATTGTCCATCGGTGGGGTATTCCTCAGATAGATCTTTATGTCTCCCCTCTGAGCGGGCAGCTTCCTCTTTTCTGTTCCAGATCACCATGCCACCTGGTGTGGAAGATGGATGCCCTTTCTTTCCCTTGGAAGGGGATGTTTTATTTATGCTTTTATTCCTCTTCCTCTACTTCCAAAATTCCTGCAGAAGATTCAGCTGGACTCCCCAAACATCTTGCTAGTGGCTCTCTTTTGGTCAAGACAGCACTGGATCCTCCTCTTAATGCATTTGGCCAGGGGCAATCCCCACATGTTATGTCACCATTTCGATCTTCTCACACAGGACAATGAGTCTTCTCATCAATCCTCACTTTCCACTCTTCATTTGACACTGTGGGTGATAGGGTTTTGATCCCTTTCAGGCACTTTTTTTCTGAGGATGTGCTCATGGATTTGCAGGAGGCAATGAAACCATCAACCAGAAAACATTTTATGTCCAAATGAAAAAGATTTTCTGTCTGGTACCATTCTTGCAACCAGGACCCCTTTAGTGGGGTTTCCTCTGGTCCTCTCTCGTTTATGTGAGCTGCTCCAGTCTGGGCCTGGCCTATTCTTCTGTGACGGCCCCATTTCTGCTGGAGTGCCAGTGAATCCTCCTTTCCTCCTTTGCCTTCTCATTTTGAGGTCAAACAATTTGTTAAAGGCATCTTGCATATCAGGCCTCAAGGAAACCTACTCCTCTTCCACCTTGGGGCCTTAATTTTGTTTTGGAAAAACTGTCTCAGGTTCCCTTTGAGCCTGCAGATTCTGCTTCTTTGCAACATTGTACCTGGAAGACTGTTTTGTTGCTGGCTCTTCTGCTTGAATGGTTTCTGAGCTCCATGCCCTTTTGTCCATTCCTCCTTTTTTTTTGGTTGTTCACAGAGACAGGGTGTCCCTTTGTACTAATTTTTCTTTTATGCCCAAGTTAGTAAGTGAGTTGTTCTTGAATCACCTGGTATAACTCCCTTCCCTTTTCCCTTCTCAATCTGCTAGTGAGAAGGTCCTGCACACCTTGGATTTGCAAACACAGCTCAGGTACTGTTATGATAAGGCCATTCATAAGTTTGATCAGCTTTTTGTTCTCTTTCATCCTAGGGCATTGGGTATGGCTATTTCTATGCAAACCATCTCCTCCTGGATATCTAAGGCCATTTCCTTTTGTTATACTTTTCATGGCAAAACTCTGTCTACTTCTGTTACAGCTCATTCCCCTAGAGTTTTTGCCTTTTCTGGTGCCTTCAAGGGGTTGGAAACTAATACCATCCTTGAACCTGCAACTTGGTTTTCAGTGCATACCTTTACTAAACATAAGTTGGATATGGTTTCTAGGGCCAGAGCAGGTTTTACAGAAACTATTTTACGTGGGATTGTTGAGGGCTCTTCTCAGCCTTCCACCTCCCATTCTGTTTCTTGAGTTTTTTTTACTCTCCCTAATATGAAGAATACTGCAATGGTGATCTAGAAGGATATGGTACAGTTGTGCAAAATATTACCATAACAGTAGATGTCCTTCTCTTTACTGGTGCAATATTCGCTTGCTCCCTCCAACCCCCTTCTTGTTTGTTCTGGTTTTTGTTTTAGATTCCCTTCTGGATGAAGGTTTCCCCTTTTTTCTTCTGCATTTTTTTCTTTTGTATGTGCATGGACTCATTTGTCCTCTGCAGACGTTCTGTGCTGGGAGCATAAGTGGGATGTATGGTACATACAAGATCATTAGGCTTTCATATACTGGCTAAGCATTGGGCTGCTCCGGGCAAGAGATCCCCTCTGTTTAGGATACTACAACAGTGAAGAGAACTGTACTTTATAACACAGGAGAAAAGTACTTCTGTATTTCACTAAAAGCTTTACAATATATGATGCAGTTTACGCAAGCCCCTTTAATACAAACAAGAACGTTTTTCAACCATTGGACCCAATGTTTTTCCTTTTTGCTTTCTCTTAAACCTGTATTATTTTATAAGAACACTGTGCTGTGAGTCACTCAAATGCAGAAAGACAAATGAGGAGGACCTCCTGGACAAAAAAGATACCTCACTATATATGTGCTGTTGTCAACAGGTTAATTGTAATGCAAGTGCCAAACAACACAACTGAAGGTTATTTTTATGCTAGACACCATGGGAAGTTTTCAGGGATATCTCAAAAACATGGCAGACTAGATAACTCAAGCGATCTTTCTTGTCATTACTGCAATGTAGTATTAGAGTACCACAGTATCACTGTCATTGCCTCACGTATTACTAAATATTAAGGAAGTACAGGACTGTACATCTCTTTTAAGCCTTTCAGTTCTTATAAAGTCGCTACGTCTCAGATAGTCAGCTCCTTAATTTGATCATCTTTTTCTACAACTGTCTGCATGCCAGATAAATATCCGACAAGTTTACATAGTGCTATACCTCTCAACCTCTTAGGCCAACAAATTTGGATAAACCCTAAAATAACAGGGGCCTAAAAACAGGGACCGATTTTAAATATTGCTCTTCTCAAACTTAGAAAGTTGCTAGAATAACGAGGCATGCTAGCACACATTTTCTGAAGGATATGATGTCTGAAAGTCAAAAGTAAGTCATTTAGTGACTTCAGTCCTCAGTGATTTGCCAGAAAACCTCAAATTTATGAGGAAAAGATTGAAAATATGAAGAAAAATCTGGACATTCTGTGAAAATTTGGACAGTTGAGAGGTATATAAAGTCACAAAGTTATGGGAGTAACCAGACTATTCCATTACAGCAGAAAGTCAAGGTTTTATATGAAATATGTTGAGCAATGAACAAATCACACAAGAAAAGTACAGTTGTGCAACATCTTACCATAACAAATAATGCACCACATTGTAGAACAAACCAGACCTCACACCACAAGTTCCAGGCCAGATGAATTCACTCAGTTTAGTACACAGACTGATTTATTAAAATAAAAAAATAACTTCTGCAGTAAAAGTTAACAGCAAAACTTCAAACTCTAATACCATTAAGAACAAGTAACACTTCTCTGGCGCCTCTGCTTTCAGAAAAGCCTTTTCTTAACTATATGGGATTCCCTGCCGCAGAAGTCTGACATCCAGCCTGTCTTCCAAAGACTTCTGAATTTAAAAGGTATACCGAACTTCACCATGTGCTCCCTGCGTAATGTAGGGCATAAAGGTGACATTCAGGCCTACCAAAAACAGAACTTAATGCCCCAGGAGGAACACCAGTCCAAAGAATCCAAGAGGTAAAATGTACATCCAGGAGGGCAAATAACTAGGGGGATGGAGGGAGAGAATACTGCAGCAGTGAAGGCAAGGGCATCAACCATTATGGTAAGATTTTAAACAACTGTACTATGTTGTTACATTCTCTGCTGCAGTATTCTTAACTATATGGGAGTGTGCCAAAGCTAAAGAGGAAACTTGGGAGGAAGAAGGGGCAGAAGAGTCCCTTAAAAAACATGAAGAACTGAACTAGCAAAATCAGCCCTAGCTTTAGAGATACCATCCAACTTGTAGTGCTTGGTAAAGGTATGCACAGAAGTCCAGGTAGCTGCTTCAAGAATAGAATTAGTATCTAAGCCTTTCAAAAAAATCACCAGAAGAAGCCATAGCTCTAGTAAAATGAGCCTTAACTGAAAAAGGAAGGCTCTTGCCATGAAAAAGTGTAACAAAAGGAAATAGCCTTAGAAATCCAAGAAGAAATAGTTTGCTTGGATACAGCAAGCCCGAAAGAGCTAAGATGATATTAACCCCAAGAAACACAAACAAACAAGAAAATAAAATCCCCAATGGGGCACATAACTTGAAAAACAGCAAACAGGCATAGAAAGTCACTGGAGAACGGAAATGTGCTCAACTGGCACAAAACAGACAGCCTGATTGTGTAAAAGATACATCCAGACTGGCAGCAAAGAATTTCTGTTTTTGGTAGGCCTGAACATCACCTTTATGCCCTGCATTACGCAGGGAGGATATGGTGACATTCGGCATACCTTTTAAATTCAGAAGTCTTTGGAAGACTGGCCAGACGTCAAGCTTCCATGGCAGGGAATCCCATAGATGCAGGAATACTGCTGCAGTGAATCTGTATAGATACCAAACTAGGTCAAAATGTCATGGTCTGTTACAGGTCTGAATAAAGGACAAATACTACATCTTTTCAGTGATAAAAGTTCCTTGCACTCAGGTTGATTCATTAATCTAATAACATTAAAGCTTAGATAGTTTTCCCTTAAATCTTATAGCTGAAGAGTCTGTTTGGACTTGAACCTTTCTTAGGATTGTGTGCGTTACATATAGCACATATCCTCTCTTGTTTCTGGATAGTCGTTGGCCTACCATTGTAACAAGTACAGGCCCTGTCACATAAAATACATTGTAGTAGGGAGTTCAATGCTAAGAGAGACTGAGAACAGAAAAACAGAGCACATTGACTTTATTTTGGGAGCAAATACACAATATATTATGGAAACTGTTAGCTTTGCAGTGTGGAAAAGCTGCAAAAAAGAAAGTACAGTTTTGTACCTACTATAAATGTAGATGTCCGATAGATATGCAACTGCAGTCCTGACATATGGGTTGTCCTGCCTCAGGCAGCCCTTCGGTCGGCCAGATTCCAAAGTCTGGGTCCGGCGTCAGCTGATGTCGCCTCCCCCCCCGACGTCAGAGCGGCTGGAGTATAAAGGCATCAGCCGATGCCATCTTCTTCAATGTTTCTTGCCCCAGATGCCAGGTGCCCTCCAAGGAAGGCTAAATTTTGTGAATGGATAAACAGATAAAACCAGACATGCACAACAGTAATAAACAGATACACCATAATATATATATATCCCCAGCTGATAGGTAAGGGGAGAAAGGACCCAAAAGGGGAAAAACAGAGGGGTAGGAGGGAGGGAAAACCTGACTGCAGTTGCATATCTATCGGACATCTACATTTATGGTAGGAACAAAACTGTACTATGTCCTTCAAGAATGCAACTGCAGTCCGGACATATGGGTTGAATACCATAGCCAAGTTGGGGGTGGTAGGACTAAGCAAGAGATGGTGTAGCTAGAAGGCCCTGCAGGACTGCCGAAGCAAAGCCTGCTCGGGATCTGGAGTATAATGGCAGGTTGTAGTATCTGGTAAATGTATGCACGGAGCTCCATGTAGCAGCCTCTAGAATGTCTTTTGTAGCCACTCCTCTTAGAAAAGCTGTGGATGTGGCCATAGCTCTGGTGGAGTGTGGTCTAATATCAGCTGGCACACTTTTTCCATGAAAAGAATAACAGAATCTGATGCAGTGTCCAATCCATTTTGAGATAGTTTGTTTGGTGACTGCTTTTCCTTGCACTCCAGCAGCATAGGCTACAAACAGTTGGTCAGACTTCCTGGTGGACTTTGTTCTGTCCAAGTAGTAGCGTAGTTGTCTGTGAATGTCTAAAGTATGCAGCAGCTTTTCCCCTTTATTTTGAGGGTTAGGAAAGAAAGTAGGCAGGTGAATTGCTTGGTTTAGAGACACTCTGGATATCACCTTAGGCATGAATGAAGGATTGGTCCTAAGGGAAACTCTGTCCTGATGAAAGATGAGAAAGGGAGGAACTGCCATGAGGGCCTGTATCTCCGAGACTCTTCTTGCTGAGGTGACTGCCAACAGGAAAACCGTTTTCCAAGAGAGAAATTGCATTTCGGAAGATGCTGCTGGTTCAAAAGGAGGAAGAGTTAATTTTTCCAAGACTGGATTGAGGTCCCATGCAGGAATTGGTAGCTTCCTTGGAGGTTTGATATTCTTTATGCCTCTTAGAAGCTGTCTTAGCAAGGGATGGGAAAACACAGGTGGATCACAGTTGTAATGTGCTGAGATAGCTGAAGCGTGGATTTTGATGGAAGAGTATGAGAGGCCACTGTGAAACATTTCTGCCAAGTATTCTAATATCTGAGGTATGTTCATCAATGATGCATCCTGGCCCTTGTTGACATTCCAGATGGTGAATCTCTTCCATTTGGCCGAATAGGTTTTTCTGGTGGAAGGTCTGCGTGCCTCCAGCAAAATTTCCTGAACTTTTTCGGAGAGGGAGTCATGGGTCTGAGTCATGGAACTCTCCAAGCTGTCAGCTTTAAGGTTTGCAGGTTCTGATGAACAGTCTTGTAACTGTGTTGAGTCAGGAGCAGAGGCCATTGAGGCAAGGGCCACGGTTTGGTGCGAGTTATGCTCAGTAGTACTGGATACCAGTGTTGCCTTGGCCAGTCTGGAGCTATCAAGATCCCCCTTAGCTGTTCTGCCTTGATCTTCAGTAACACCTTGGTGAGCAAAGGTAGAGGAGGGAATGCATAAATTTACAGCATTCCAGCTGAAGGAAAGAGCATCCGTTCTCCAAGCTAGAGGATGGTGTATCCTTGTGCAGAACCTTTCCAGGTGATGAATGAGATGAGATGCAAAGAGGTCTATGTCTGGTCTTCCCCATGCAGATGCTATTTGTGAGAAAATGCGTGGGTGTAGCATCCATTCGTGCGGATCCAAGAAATTTCTGCTCAACCTGTCTGCCAGAACATTGTCCTTGCCCGGAACAAACTGGGATTGCAAGTAGATGTTCAGTTTCAGGGACTTTTCCCAAAGAATCATTGTTAGTCTGCAGAGGGGGTAGGAATGAGTGCCCCCTTGTTTGTTTATGTACCACAAGACAGTGGTGTTGTCTGTCCTTATTAGCAGATGACCTTGCTGAAGAGATTTTCCAAAGGCTTCTATTGCATGTATCACTGCCAACATCTCTTTTGATTTATGTGCTGATGCATCTCCATGGGAGTCCATTGCCCTTGAATGCATCTGTCGTTCCCATGCGCCCCCATCCATGGTCTGGCGTCTTTTGTAATAGTTTGACTTGTTGGAGGTTTGTTGAAAAGCATGCCTTCGTTTAAGTGACTTGCTTGAGCCCACCACAAGAATTCCCTTTGCAGGCATGGTATGAGTGGTATTATGTCTTCTAGGTTGTGGCTGTGTTGTGACCACAAGCTTTTCAGGTACCATTGTAGCTTTCTCATGTGTAGTCTTGCCAGAGGGATTAGAAGAATGCAAGATGCCATGAACCCCAGGGCCTGCAGGGTCTTCCTTGCGGTCAGGTGGGTTAATTTTGCTAGGCCTTTGAAGTAAGCTGTTAAATGCTCTTGTTTCTCCTCTGTGAGGAAAGCCATTTGTAGCTGTGTGTCCAGTTTTGCTCCTAGAAATATAATCTCTTGGGATGGCAGTAATCTTGACTTTTGAATGTTGACTGTGTATCCCAAAGCCTGCAGCAATTGAATGACGTAATCCAAGTGTTTTATCAAGGTCTGTTTGCTGTCTGCTTGTATTAGGCAGTCGTCCAGGTAAGGGTATATTTGAATCCCCTGAGTCTGCAATGTGCCACTACTGATGCCAGGCATTTCGTGAATACTCTGGGCGCAGTAGATAAGCCAAACGGCAATGCTGAGAATTGATAGTGCTCTGTTCCTTCAAGAAATCTGAGGTATCTTCTGCAACTGTGTCTGATAGGGACATGCAGGTATGCCTCCTTGAGGTCCAGAGTAACCAGCTAAGACCCCTTGCCCAGCATGGGAAGACGTTGCTGTAACGTCAGCATCTTGAATTTTGGCACCATGAGAAAAGTATTTAGAACGGACAAGTCCAATATAGGCCTCCATTGTTTTTCTTTACTTGGAACAAGGAACAGTCTTGAATAAAATCCCTGGCCTTGTTCCTGAGGAGGAACCTTCTCTGTTGCTTTTATTTGTAACAGCTTTGAGACTTCTATGAGTGCCTCTGCCCTTTGATTTTGTGGCAGGTTTGGCATGCCTTGTCCTGTTGGTAAGGTATGGAAGTGGAACCTGTAACCTCTGTCTATTATGTCCAGAATCCAATTGTCCTTTGTTATAATGTGCCAGTTTTTTGAGAATAGAGATAATTTTCCGCCTAGAGGTGCTTCTCTTTGAGCCTTGGTAGGCGGGGTGAAAGGTAAGTCATTGTGATTGTCCCTATGGTGCAGGTGAACTACCTGTGCCACTTCTCTTATTTTGTGGTTGCCATTGCCTGCCCCCCCCTGAGCGAGCCTCCTCTGCACCTCTACGCACGCCTGTTCTTTCCCCTTTGAAACTTGTCAGAGTCTGGAAAGGACCAATTCTTTGAAGGCCAATTCCTGCTGAACCTTGGTGGCTGAACCTGGAGGAAATCCTTTACTGTCTGTACTGATTTTGCCTTCTCCTCAATAGATTTCAACACCTCCTGAGCATTAGCACCAAAAAGCTTCTGTTTATCCAGAGGTGCGTCCAGGAGCTTTACTTTAACATGATCTGGCAGTGGCTGTTCTTTCAAACAAGCATGCTCCACGGATAACAGCCCCTATCATAGCTGCCCTACATGAAGCCTCCAATGCATCATAACCACACTGTAGAAAATGATTACTAACCTGCTGGGTATTATGAACCAAATCCTGTAATGCCTTTCTATCTATAGGCTCAGGAGAGGCTATCTTTTTCTGCAAATCATCCAGTAAATAATCCTGGTACTGAAACATATGAAAAAGGCAGTTAAGTGACCTCATGGCAAGGGTGGAAGAGGTATAAACTTTTACCCCATCTCTCCAGGGACCTTGCTTCCCTGTCAGCTGGCAGTGGATTCTTGGCTGAGGAGGTAGCCACTCCTTTGGGGCCCTGTGAAATAGTTTCTAGATCTACAGAGTGGGCCTTAAAGAGATGCTTGTGAGTGTCAGGGACCCTGTAATATCTGTCTGGCTTGACAGGAGCAGGAGGGAGAGAATCAGGAGGTGGGAGAAAACATCATCCAGGACATCCAAAACTGGAGGGATAGCTAAAGGTCTGTGCTGGGGTAACTTAAGGAAGGTATAGCCTTTTCCCTGAATCAGAAAATTCCTGACCCTGCCACTTAAAATGTTCCCTCATGGAGTGGAGGACTTCACAAAGAAAAATCCTCTGGAGGAGGAGAGAGGGAATAGATTCCTCAGCATCAGAGTCCTCATAGGCCTGGAAGGATTCTTCTTGGGTATCTGAATGCTCTGAATCCCCAGAGGCTTCATCTGAAGAGAGGTTGTCTGCCTGCTCAGTTCTAGGCCTTTTTCTGCAGGCGGCTGAGAAGCTCTGTCTGGGTGAGGCTGAGACCCCTGATAAGAGAAATAAGATCTGCAGCCAGAGACATGATTTGTCTGTCAGAAGAAGGGGCCTGAGGAGTAGGTTTAGGATGGGCCTGGTTAGGGCTGGCGGGCCTGCTGGGGGCCTTAGCACGTGCAAAGGCCTTGAGGGCAGGGATAGCCCACATGGCAGCAGGGGGTAACCAGTGGGGACTTTGTCCGGTCCAATGGTGTCGGAACTTTCGGGAGGAAAATCACCGGCCCAGACTCCGAGGTGTCGGATGAGTTAACGCGGGGACGCCCACTTGGTCGTCGGGGCTGGATGCGGTTGGAATTACCGGTCGGGGGACTTTGCTGGCATCGAGGCTTCGGTGGAAGACCGGGCCGCAGGATGTCGGGTCCCGGCCTTTCGCTTTTTAGTTTTTTTGTTTGTTGATGTGTTGTATATATAGGATTCAAAAAAAGTCTTCCAGAACTCTGCCTGCCGCTGACAGTGCCCAATAAAGCAAGCACAGGCAACACACAGGGCCGGGGACGTCGTGGTCTGGGCCCAGGCAAGGAGGCAGTAAGAATGGAAGTCCTTATGAGGTATTTGTTTACCACAAGACAAACAATTATTAACTTTCTCAATTTGTTCTGACAACGGCTGAGGCAAGAAAAATTTGTTCAACGGGTACTTAGCTTTTAGATGACTTCGTAACTGAAAGCACAGGAGCTGACCGACCGCGCACTTGCAAACTGCTTCTGCTCGGCACGTGGGCGCAAGAAGAGAAGAGAAGATGGGCTGATGCTGATGCCTTTATTATGCTCTGCTCTGACGGCCGGGAGGAGGCATCGGCCGACGCTGGACCCAGACTTTGGAATCTGGCCGACCGAAGGGCTGCCTGAGGCAGGACAACCCATATGTCAGGACTGCAGTTGCATTCTTGAAGGACATGTTATGTTCTTACCATAACATTCCATCTGTGTTGTCCATTTTCATTCATACTCAACATACAGCACTCTGATCAGACTATGCCACTCTTTCAGCTCATGGAAGCCTACAAAGTCTCGAGCTCCTACCTATCCATAATGCTCTGATTGCCATTCACCTCAGATAATACATATAGCTGGATAAAGAGGATGAAAAAGAGATAGGAAATCATACAAATTGCCATCACTGGAGTTCAACACTTTAGAAACATGAGGTTTTGAACGTGTCCTCATACACATGCTTCTTCCTAAAGGAGAGGGGGTAGGAAGGTGAGCAGTTGAGGATGAAAGAAAATGAACACAGATGGAAGGTTATGGTAAGAACATAACTTCTTCATCTGATGTTGTCAATTTTCATTCATCCTCAACATATGGGACAGAGTCTCCAGCTAACTGAGCTGTCTTCCAAGATAGAAATTTTAAATTACATTTGGCTGTAGGTTCAAAAGGAGCATTAGCCACGGCTTGCAGTATTAGACTTAGATCCCGTGGGGATATAGGGTCCTTAAAAGGGGTCTGAGCAAGAGAGTACCCTTAAAAAATACTTCACAAATTTTTGAGGAAGCCACACAAGAATTTTGTAATCCAACATGGAAATCTGAAATTGCTGCTAGATGAACTTTAATCATAGATGAACTTGCTCTGCCATTAAACAACCCAGCTAGAAAATCAAAGACTGTGTGTGTATAGGAGCTGTAATGGGATCTATATGATTCTGCTCTGCCAAACAAACTAACAGTTTCCATTTGTTTTGTACAATTTTCTGGTGGATGGTTTATGGGACGATAATAAAATGGAATGGATCGGGGAAGAAAGTTTAGGTTGCCAGGCCATCAAAGGAATTGGCGAAACCATGCGGTCAGTCTAAGGTTTGAAATATCTGGGGGAATCAGTCCTGTTGGATGGGACAGAAGGTCCGGGATCGGATCCAGAATCTAAGGTGGAGACAAAAGATGAGGCCAAGGAAAGGGGAATCACACTTGATGATAGTAAGGTCCAATGAGGATGACTCTGCTCTTCAATCTGGCTTCTTTCTGTAGAAATCTGGGGATCAAGGGAGTCAGGGAATAGGTGTATAACAGACTGGGGGGTAAATCGTGGAGAAGAACATCCCTCTGACTCCTCCATCAGGGAACTAGTGCAATGAAGCTGTTGAACGTTTTGTTTAGGGGAGATGCAAAGATAGTGCAGCAAGGCTGACCCCACTGATGGAAAATCATTTCTGCCACCTTGTGGTTTAGGGAAAACACATGTGGTAACAGGATGGATCTGCTGAGTTTGTCTATCACACTGGACTTCCCCGGAATGTGCGTTGCCACCAAAAAGCCATTGGAGGGTATCGCCCACTGCCACACTCACAGCTTCTTGACACAGGGGGAGAGATCTGGTTCCTAACAAAAATACTTTAAAAACTAAAAACTTAAACAAAACAAAAATAATTCAACCAGCATGCATGAGCTTCATGCTAAAAATGCTGGTTTATTAATAGTTAATACAGATCTAGTTCCTCTTAGTTTGTAAACTACTAACATATTGTCTGTTTGAATCGCAATTGTCCCGATAGGGAGAACGTCTTGGACTGCTTGCAATGCAAGTAGCACCGCTCTAATCTTTAGAAAGTTGATATGTAGATTGGCTTCTTCGTGGGACCAAGTACCTTGGACTGTCTTCCCCAGATAATGTCCCCCCACCCACCCAATCTGAGAAGAGTCCATGGTCACTATGGCCTTGGGCTGAGGACGTACAAACGGTCAACCTTATTGTGGCTGGCAAGACTGCATCCACCATGAGAGGTAACTTTTGCATATTTGGGTCATTCTTATCTTTGTGGGCATAGGGTGACTGAAAAAAGACCACTGTATTTGCAACATCCACTGTAAAAGTCTCATATGATACCTTGCCAGGGGCACTAGGGTTATGGCTGCAGACATCAAACCTAGAGCTTGCTGAAATCTTCGCACTGTAGATGATCCTTTTGACTTGTTTTCTGATGGTCTGTACTCATAATAATGGAAGGGATAAAACCATGGATTGTGTGTTGAAGACTGTGCCTATGAATTCCATCTTCTGAGTAGGTTGCAAGTATGATTTGTTGTGATTTATGGTGATTCCAAGAATTAAGCAAATTCTTAGAACCTGGTCTCTTGCTTGAACCAACTGATGCCTGGCTGGGGCGGTGATGAGACAGTCATCTAAATATGGGAACACCCAGATTCACAGCAGCCACTGCCATGCATTTAGTAAACACCCTGGGTGCTGTGGTGAGATCAAACCCAAACGGCAGTGCTCTGCACTGATAGTGACTGGCTCACACTCGGAAGTGTAAAAACCTCCTGGACCATCTGTTCATCTTTATGTGATAGTGCACGTCCTGGAGGTGTACAGAGCACATCCAGTTGTCCTTTCCCAGAAAGGGTAGAATAGACTGTATCATGACTATCCTGAACTTGGTGTGCGTGACCAACTTATTTAGTGCACTGAGATCCAAAATCAGTCTCCATTCCCCCGTCTTCATTTGAAACAAATAAAACCTGGAGTACATTCTGGACTGAATTTGGCATGGGGGGAACTCTTGGATGACTCTTTGTGAGCAATGTATGAATTTACTGAGTTGCTGGCTCACTATGACAGGGTGGAACATCAGGGAGCTTTGATATCGGGGGGGGTGTGACAAAGGGAAATACTGCCAGCCCAGCTATTTGGAATTTTGTAAATCGTTGTTTGTCATTTGTGAATAGCAGCAGAATGCAATTGCTTGTGTTATTACCACTATATTATAACTATATGTTGTCTGTATATCAAGTTGCTGGTATAGAAGTGTGTGTAAAGTACTGAGCTTAAGGATGTGTCCACAGTGTGCCCTACTGGAAAAGAACAGAAGTGTAAATGGACTATTGCACCTGTGTAAATGTATATGTTTTAACCGTAGATGCTAGAACATAGAGGGTTAACTTTCAAAGATTCAGAGAAAATACTTGAAATTATTTTTTTTATAATTACTGGACCATAAACAGAAAAGGTTATCTCTCAGTTTCAGTGCAGTAGCAGCCACAATGTCTACAGCTGGAAGTGTTTTGTATTGTCTTGAAAGAGAAGTAATTACTAGGTTTACGATGTAGAAATGTTTTACTGTTTTATGACTTCCAAGATCTGCAAACATCTGAGAGAGAGAGATGCATGAGATGCTAAATTCTTCTGACAATGGGGGGGTAGCTTGGGAACTGAAAGTCAGTTGACAAAAAGTGATGTCATCCAAGCTAACTCAGCAGTAATATTTATATTAATTTAATTAAAAACTCTCTCAGAGACAGACAGAACATTTTGTCTTTGACATAACATCAGCTGGAAACATCCACTCACCTCTGCACTTGCCTTACTGTAAGTAAGTTTTTAGGGCATAGTATCGATTTTAGATTCAGATAGGAATATAGTAAAGTGTAGCTTAAATGTTTTCTTTATTTATTTGAGACTGTCCTGCAACGTTGTTTTAAATATGTCCTGTGATTTGGAACTCTGATGTAACTGATAACTTACTGAGTATTGTCTTGTTCATTTATTATTATTAAATATATTTAAACCATATATTTAAACCTTTTAATCGTGGCTGGTCTGTTTACAGATATTTAAGCTCTTAGAGTACTTGCATATCTATTTGGTGACACTGTACAGGCCACTCCTAAATAGTCTTGCTCTTGGTCAGACTGCCATTTGGATTAATAGCAACATTACACAGTAGGATTGGACACACTATGTTAAGGGGCTTAAAGTATCTGATAAGTAGTGGCTGGTGGTGGTGAAAACTACCTTATAGTCTGGGCAGAAGGGGGCATAGCTTGTAAACCTGTGCCAGCCTTTCCCAAGTGTGTGTTTGTATATAAATCAAAGCTCAAAGTGTGTGTGTGTGTGTGTGTGTGTGTGTGTGTGTGTGAGAGAGAGAGAGAGTCTGTGTGTGTCAGCTACTTGGGCAGGGACATGAATCACTGGTTGGCCATAGAGAGTGCTGGAGGTTTTGGCTTGGCCACTCAGCTGAGATCTCAACCCTATAGCTGTGCCAGTGGGGAGTCTTACTGGGGATCTGGATAAAGAGGGAGAAATCAGCTCCAGACCGAATATGACCTCTGTGTGCTCTTAAGGGAAATTGCACTTTACTGTGTGTGTGTGTACTTGCCATCCTCCCAGTGTGTATGTTCCCCACTGTTGCCAGTGGTGTGGATTGAGGCTCCTTGATTACTGGCTCAGTGCAGGGGTGTCACAAAGGGCATGGTATATTTTCTGGAAATAATTCTCTGCACCCAAGTATCATTTGTTATATTTAGCCAGACCATTTGGTACAGGGAAAGTAGACCCCCTGACTGCTTCCAGAGGAAGACAACTGGGCCTCCTTTCAGGAGTGCTGATAGGGCCTATCAAAGAACGTAACTCTGGACCCTGTATTCTGTGGGCCTCCTCTGTCACGATGGCATCTTCGCCATTATCATTCCCTCCTCTGTCTCTGGGAGAACCAGTTCCATGTGCGGCTTGGATTGGACCTTGAGATTTTTTGAACCACATTTTTCCACTTCCCCACTGATTCCTTAAAAAGGTTCACTGGGGGGAGGGGGGGTTGAAAAACATACTCCAACAGCAGACAAGGTCTTTCCATCTATCTCACATCTGGATAGTGTTTCTTTCACAGTGGGTACTAAAAGCAAAGATCCGTCAAACGGAGGGCTGACAAAAGAAGATTTGAAAGACTCTGCAAAATCACACAGGCACATCCAGGTATGCCTCCTGATGGATATACCTGAACCAGTCACCCGTGAGGCACCTTCTGTTGCATTTGGAAAGGAGTCTTATGGACGTGTTCACAATCGATTGTAAAGTAGTCAGCTGAGGGACCACAGATGCTTGGGCCCCTTCAGTAGTGGTTCTTCATACCAAGTTGGAATGTTCATTGAGTAGATCCCTTTGCAATCTTGTGAAATGGGCTAGAAAATTCAGCAAATGTAAGGCAAAAGTTGCTGAAGCATGCACTGGCTTCCGAAACCTGTCCATTTCACTAGACTCCCTATTAGGGGGGTGGACAGATGAACTCTCTTCAGTGAGTTACTTTTTGTTGGCTGCCGCCACAACCATGGCATCAAGTGGTATGCTCTTACTCCAATACTGCCTTTCTACTGGAGGTGCCATAATTCTATCTGGTCTCTTGGGGATGGGTTTGGTTGGGTCTGGTTCCTTCCAAGCCTTTTGACAAATTAAATCTACCAACTCATTGGTAGGCAGGGCTACCCAGGAGGCAGACTGGCCAGTCCTAAAAGCTTCCAGATATACCAACTCTTCAAGAGATGGGTTGTGAACAGACCAGCCATCCTTTCGTTTCAGGAGCTTGAGGATGTCTCCAAAGTAGATGTCATCGGGTGTTAATTTGGGAGACCCCTCTCCCTCATCAAAGTCGGTATCCATGGTGAGAGACTCTTGGGGTGAATTCAGGTGTTTTCTCTTATACCGTCTCTTCCTAGGGACTGCCGATACTTCTCTTGACCATCCCACTGAGGGAGAGGTAAGAATCCCAGACTGGGTAGACTGAAAGCTCTGGCCTGGCTGTCCTAGTGGCAGAGAGTGGTAAGGACCATGTGACAAAGTCAGTTGGGTGGTCAAGGGTGGAGCCAAGAGGGCTGAAGGTACAGAGAAGACCCTCTTCACCACCTCAAAGGCGGACCTTCTTGGACAGCAGAACAAGGGAGTCCCTGGTCTGCCATCACCCACCTCCCGGTAGGCTGTCCTTCCAAGGAGGAAGCTGGAGCTGAACTATCAAACACCGAAGCTCTAAGACGGAATGAAGACTCCGAGAACCTTGGAGTTGACTGAACTCCCTCAGATCCAACATAGAAGCTTTGGGTCCAAGAGCCATCCGGATCTAAAAAGATCAGTCCTGATGAACTCAGAATCATTGCTGGATGTGAAGAGACCAGCTTCTTCAGATCTGACACAGTTGGGCCCGAAGCACTTGGATCCGATAACTCTGATTCCACACATCGAGTCAGAGTAGGAGTAGATGGTGGTGGAAGTCCCCTGGTCCGATGGGGTAGGAACTATAAGTTCCCTCACCATCCTTGCCACATCTGCCTCATTGAGTCTTCTGGAAGAAAGGGAGAACACAATAGACTATGAAAGGGAGAGGGCACCCTAGATGGTACTGGATTCAATGATAGAGTAGACAGTCTGAGAAAGGGGTTTTGGATCGGACGATTGTGGATCCAAAACAGTCTTCCTCTTAGAATCTGGGGATACTATTTTCATCGGATCCAAAGATTTATGAGGCATTGGTGAAGTCAGATCTGACCTAGGCACCTTTCTCTTGGGTTCCGAGGAGGATGCAGCCTCAGCTGATCTGGACCTCTTTGTATGGTCCCTCGGCTTTGATGAAGTTGACAGTTGAACCCCAGATATGGTTTGGGAGAGAAAGTGGAAGGTAACACCCTTTCAAAATCAACTTATTTTTCTTTTCTGTGAGAGCCCTAGGACTGAAAGCCTCACAGATGTCACACTGCTTGTTTAAATGTTCAAACCCCAAACAGTACACATACAAGGAATTCCAGTTTGAAAAGAGCATCTTGTGTCTGCATTTACTGCACTTTTTAAATCCTCAGAATTTTTCTACAGAGAAAAACCTGTGAATGAGGAAGCAATTGACAGTAATAGACAGCACTGTCACTCACGGACTCACATGCAGACACACACACACACACACACACACACACACACACACACACACACACACACACACACATTAGAGACACAAAGATAATTGTAAGGGGCATAGTAGAAAGTTTTAGATAGACTTAGTTTCTTTCTTTTTTTTTTTTTTTAATAATATAGGGAAGGAAGAAAAACATGTCACAAAAAAGGTACCTAGAAAAAAAGGATGGAGAATTTGTAGCTACAGGAACAGGAAGAATATCACAGAAAAAGGCACACTAAAATGAAAATTAAGTTTTTTTCAAAAGACTTGACTCACTGCAAAAAACAAAACTCGAGTGCAGTCAGCAACCATGTCTGGATGCAAAAGAGTGGCAAACCAGATCTGAGGGGAATGGGGACTAGAGCATTATGGGTAGGGAGAAGCTCAAGAGATTGTAGGCTTCCACGAGCTGAAATAGCGTCCGAGTTGGATCAGAGTACCATATGTTGAGGATGAATGAAAACTGACATCAGATGCAGTATTATCTGAAATAGCCCATTTCATTCTGCAGCAAATAGAGAGTTTTGGAATGGATGATGTTATTCAATTGTTTTTTTGTATTTACTACATTTTTTTAAATCCACCAGTATTATGAAATGCATGAGTTTTAATTTAATAATCCCAAGAACCTGAATCCCAGTCATTCTCAGTTCCAGTCACTGTAATACATGGTATAATAATGGGGATGGAATAATGATATAAAGAATTTGCTATACACATACACTAGAGAAGCAAATGAATGAATGATGAGAGCCTGGACTTGGTTATACAATGCATTAATTCAGCTAAAGCCCGGTTGCCAAGCAACTGAAGTAAATGAGGCCTCTAAACAAGTGACGCTGGCAAAGTGCATTTTTAGTAAATGGTATTAACTTTGCTACACATCTGGTAAATTTAACAGGAAACTGGGGAGTGCAATTTACTAAGCCTTAATAAACCTTCCAGACACTAGATTTGATTGACAATGGACAATAATTTCAAATAACTATGTCACATAAATAACTACATTAAGTCAAAAGAACTGCACTTTGTCTAAACGTAATATTTTCCACAACAGTTAAACACAAGACAGGTCTGAAAAATACACTAATTTCCCATGCAGATCATCGGCATACTCGGTGGGAAAATGGCATCATGGGATCACTACTTCAACTTTCATCAATAAACAAAAAATACATCAAAACACTTCTATTTTGAGCAGGTATCATAAGTCATATTGGGAAACAGAAGTGCTCTTTTTGGCTGTAAAAACACTTCTCCCCACTGATCAATGTTAGCATTAAATCACTGTTTTCCGGTCATCCGTGAGTAACCAGAACCGGATAAGGCATGTAAGAATTATGAGCAGCACTCCATAACATATGATGCCCTCCTGACTGCTGCTGCTCAGTATACCAGCAGTTACTGATCTGCTCTGAGTCAGACAGCCATCCATTATGTTAAAGTACACCCATTCACTCATTACTTGGAAAACCAAGAAGTTTTTTTTCCCAATTATTCATGTATTAACCATGTAATCATAACTATCTCATTTCTGGTCTGGTAAAAAAAGATTTGCTCAGTAATTCATTATGCAAATGCAGACTGATGAGATAAGCCTTGAACCGCAGGAAAAAGCTAATTAGCAGCTCAGAGGCTTACCTTCAACTACATTACCAGATGGTTATAAACTTACTGACCAACAAATAATCTTCAAGGGTTCTAGCTATTTTTTTAAAGACAGTATTTCCCTTCGTAATGCAACTGAATTCCCTGAAGATGATAGGGTTTGCTGTGACTTCATCAGATAATTAGGCCTTCCATTTTTTACTGATGTCAAATAAGGATGAAAAGATTGATTCAAAAGGGAATGTCCAATGAAATTCTGAGGAAAACAATTGTAATCCCTGGAATAACAAAAATAAAAGTGCATGCCAGGGGAATATATACTAATTCTTTCACTGTGATGCTGATTACCTTATTGTATAGTATAGTGATCTTGGTGTCGGTATATACATAAGTAGCAACTGTGAAGGAAGGAGAGTCCCCCCCACACACACACACACACACACACAGTGAGAAGTGCAAACAGCGCCAGGCGAAGTGTCCCTACAAAAAAAAATAATTAAACACGCAACACCAAGTTTCAGAATTCAGTTGTTTGAATCACTGTTTTATTTTTCAAAATGTCAGGATTTGCAAAATTGAGCCTCACACTTGATATCGAACTCTCAAGATTGTTTACAGGGGTAAAGCATTGATCCAAGTGGATCATTTTCAGGTGAAGCCTGGGAAAAGCAGGTACAATATAATAGAGGACAAAGTAATTTGCAGTACACATGTGTACACATACAATATTAAGTATGCAAAGCAGAGTAGAAATCTATCTAACGTAGTAGACGTCTATGTAATACAATATCCATCAAGCAAACAAATTAAAACATATCAGACATCTGTCTAATAAAGTAAGACTACATAATATCAAGGTGTATACAAATACTGTCTACAGAGTTATTATAGGTTAATGTGGTATACTGTGACAGATAGAACAATAAGGTGGATGGCGGAGGACAGGTAGAATATTGAGTGAATTACAATGGACAGAAGTGGGTGCTGTGAAGTGGGGAAAGTGATGGACAGTAGGAAGGACAGACAGTGTGGAAGACTGTACAGGATATAAAGGGGAAAGAGAGAGGGGTTAACCTGCCACAGATTTCTTAGCATTAAGTTATAAGCTGAATTTATGGAAGGTGGGCATTACAGCATTAAATGATGTGAAAACTGTTTTGCCTTTGTTCAGGATCCTGAAAGATTAATATGAGTGTGACAATTATTTACATATATCAAAATCCTAGAACTGAGTGGAGCTTTTTGCTTTGTTTAAAGTTCTAGCATAACTTAAAAACATACACAGGGCTAAGAGACCCCAACGTGATACTCTCAAATTAAATAATGCAAGTTCTTAAAATGATGGGTTAAAGGTAGGTCTCTGGGATTAAGTGAATGCACAATTCAGTGTAGGATCAATTTTTCAAAAAAACTCCACTCAAAGCTGCTGAGTCATATTTAACTCAGAGATTTCATGAACAGCTGATGCTATCCACAGAATTTTCTAGGAACGTAAGAAATGGAAATAAACTGCTATGCTTTTTTTTCCATATCTTTTTTTACAGGTTGCTATTTCTAACCTTGCTTGCCAGCCATTAAGCCACCCCCAACTGGACTTGAGCCCATTCAGTCATTAGGAGGAGATAGAATCCCCTTGCAAACCCTTAATGTGAAATCTGTCCAGACTGTCATCATCCCAATACTGGGGAGTCTGGTGTTCTCAGCCACTTCCCGGCAATGAAAGCGTCAGTATGAATGGCCTTAATTCCTCCCCTTCGGTAGTGACAGGGATAGCTACATCATTGTATGGACTTCTTATGCCACTGTAAAAGCTCACATTGTGCTCCCACATGCATAACCAAAAAAGGCTACTGTCACTTGCTTTCGTTAGCAATGCATGCATCCTCCTTGATACTGGCCCCACCCTTATGACTCCCTCGTTACACTCGAGTGGGGATCATGTCTGGGGGCAGTAGCTGAAATGAGCTAGGAACCACCCCCTCCCATGGATGGTATTCCCCTTCCTCCCTTCCCATAACATCAAGAGCTTGAGATACTAATCAAACTGAGCCCATCTGGGTCATAAGTCAGGGTTTTATAACTCAATGCCATGAGTGCAGCTTTTCTTTCTAATGTCACATGCACACTGTACCATACCTATGAGCAATCCAAAGTCTCCCATCCATCCATCTACCACGTCTTTGGGATGTGAGAAGAGAAAACCAACACAAAAACAGAGAAGATATGCAAACGCCACAAAGAAGGCAACCCCAACTGAGAAAAAACAGAAAACCTCCTTCTGTGAAAAGACAATGCTACTCACTGTGCTGTGAAAATTACAAGTAAATTGTTTGTTGAAATTGGTAAACATGCTTTCTGTTAAAATCATTACACATTTCTTTTTGGTTATTTTTCTTGATCACCAGATTACATCAACTAAGGTTCTCAAAATTCTTGGTTACTGAAGGAAATAAACAGGGTGAGGGGACTTATTTTTCACGTAAATGGCTTTTAATATATAGGGTCAAGTGACTTTCTTAAAACGCACTACAATGTATTCTGTATCCACAATGTTTGTGCTTGGAAATGTAAGTCCTGAACTGGATAATAAAATAATTTCAAGATCTTCAATGACACAAAGCATAAAATCAATCTTTATTCAAAGGATTACCAATGATAAATGCTATCAACTTCATTAAGTAGATAGTTACACTAAAAGCTGAAACAGTTTGTTGTGAATGGATCACGTTCATTCCTACGTTTGTGAGTCTCTGCCAACTACTGTAACCACCACGTTATCTGGTTGTTGCAGTTCAGCTTGTTATACAGCACACCATTGTTGTGTATTATTATAAACAATGATTTAACTACTGTAAGTGATCATACTGATGACTGAGGTACTGAAAACCATGAGTGTCTTGCAGAATGTGAACAAAAGTACAAAGATCCAGAAATGCTAGAAGTCAAAGCACATTTTCAACATTTCAGAATCTGAATGGGGTAAGTTAATATGGCTTTGTTATAACCACAAGTTAGTAAGAAGTACATGTTAGAAAGACAGACAACAGGCAGTGGCTAGGATGGAGTACAGCTACGTTATAAAACCATCACCATCATTATGAATGACCACACCTTTGTCACATTTTTACATGGGATCATTCCATTAACTGTTGCCACCTCTCTCAGTTCAAGGCAGCTGTTCTACCTATTTCTTATGCTCACAGGTAATCACTAGATTATTGATCCAGAAGACAATTTGTAGCCTAGTCACAGAATCCCAGGATTGTTGTAACCCCTTATGATGAACTCATGCCTAGTTTTGACACTTTATAATGAAGGCTTAGGAGACCAGAATAATTCATACCAAACTTCAACCCCTTTTAATGAGGATGTGAGAGGCCTCGCTCAAAGTGTATTTAAGACTGCCCATTCATTTGTCTAGGTTCTGCTTATGGAGGATCAGGTAAATACAATGCTTTACACATGAGGAAACATATTCTATAAAAGAGGGATCCTCTAGGATAAATATCCATCACATCAGCAGGTCCTATTTATGGTTCTGTGGAAATTTAGATCTCTTAAACAGGTGTTTTGGGTGTTATTTGTTTTTATGGATGTGCAGGAGATCACGCAGAGCCAGATCCTTCAAGGCTCTGTAGACTAGATAGAGGTGTCCTCTTCTATAGGAAACAAAAAAGAAAGAACACTTTGAGGCTGTCAAGGTAGCTCTTGGAGGACATGCTTTTTATTGTCTTAGTGAGGAAAGTACAGTTGTGTAAAATCTTAACATAACAGTAGGTGTTGTTCTCTTCACCGCTGCAGTATTCTTTATGTAAGGGATTTCCTGCCAAGAAGAGCTCATCATCTGGCTAGTATACCAAAGCCTTTAGTGCTTATAGGTCTCACACGTCATACGTATGCTCCCCGTGCAAGCCATAGGGCATAAAGGTGATGTATGGATATACCTGGCCTTAGGCATAGGCTAACTAGGCAGCCGCCTAGGGCACCACTCTAGCAGGGGCACTTATCCAGTAATCTGGATGGTGTAGGCACAAAGTGGTATCGGGGGTGGAGACCTTTTGCCTAGGGCACCAGGTCAAAATGACAAAAAAATCAATTGCACCAGTTGACCAAAGGCAGGTCCTGCCTATGGATACATTCAGTCAGATCTGGAAACGTCTGGGAGGAGAAAGGCAAAGAAGAGCCCTACAGAAACCCATGCAGTATAGCCATTGGCAAAGCTAGCTCTGGCACTGGAAATAACATCCAATTTGAAATGCTTGGTGAAATTATGAACAGAGGACCAAGTAGCAGCCTCATGAATGGAATTGGTATCCAGCCCCTTGAAAAAAGCACCAAAGGAGGCAACAGCCCTGGTAGAATGAGCCTTTACTGACTAGGAAAGACATTTTCCATCAAAATAATAACAAAAGAAAACAGGTTCATAGGTGCTTTCTAGGCTAATAACCACAAGGACTTTTTAAGCCTAGCCATGCATCCCAAATCTCTGACAAGTCCTGATGTCCTTGATAAGTGTAAGCAGGGGCTTGGGAGATGAAACATTTACAAGTAGGGGCCTGGGAGATGAACCATTTACAGGTTGCCTGTGCCCATTAGAGACACAGATGTCAAACTAGGGATGAATTTCCTGTTCCCCATCCAATTGTCCAGGTTGCACCTGAATTGGGATAAGGAAGAACTCTGGTTCACATGATGGGGAGCCTGTTCCAGAGATGGGGTAATCTCTGTTATACATACCTGTCTGTCCAGCAGTTCCTATTTATATCACAGGCAAGGTTTAAGTCTTTAGAATAGGTAATTCTGGTACTGTTTGTTTTGTGGGTATTCAGGAGGTCCAGCAGAGTGGGGTCTGACAATACCATGTATCTTCATAGGTAGGTACTAGGCTATTGGCCCTAGGGCCTATATAAGCCTAGCCAAACAGCACCCTGGCTTTTGCCACCCAAGAAAATTATTTTCCTGTGCCCCTGTCAAGCAGAGCCACAGAAGTGATCCCTGGGATGAATTTCCTATCTCCCATCCAATCATCAAGATTTTTCTTGAAGAGTGCTAATGAGGAGCTTTGTTTGATCTAGATAGGTAGTTTGGTCCAGAGTATGGGAAGTCTCTGAGACAGGAATCTATCCCTCCAGCATGTTCTGTTTATTGTGGTGACAAAGTTTAGGTCCCTATGTCAGGCATAGATCTCCCCTCAAAAGCCTGTATGCGCAGAATACAGAGATAGGGCCTTGAAGCAGTCTGCATTGGACATATTACTTATCCCCTGTATTCTTTTAGTGAGGAATCTCTGTGGACATTCCAATTGTTCAATATGCCTGGTTAGGTACATACCAAAAGAGGCAGTGTACTCAATGATAGGTCTGATGAATGCCAAATGCAGTGCAACAATGACTTCCTTGGACTTAGACACCATACCTTTGTTTATAAGTTGCGCAGCATAGAAGGATTTCCTCACTACTGTAGACACGTGGTAGTCAAAGGCTATATTACTATGTGTGTGTGTCCCTAAGTCCCAGACTACTGGTTCAACTCTAAAGGGTGTGTTGTCAATATGATAGTTACTAGGGGTGGGTGACTTCCCAAGGGATACTATTATGCATTTCTTGGCATTTAGTTTTAGTCCACAACTCTGACACCAGTTGTTTGTCTGTGTCAGCCCCTCCTGAAGAACATCTGTGGATTCAATGACAGCTCGTAATTTGCAATCATCTGCAAATTTAGTCATACAGAGACCACTGACATTGGCCTTGACTTCAGATAAGTAAATGCCAAACAGAAGCAGTCCAAGGACTGATCCCCGAGGGACTCCACTTGTGACTGGCCTCTTTGTAGAGGTGGACTCCCAAATTCTAATTTCCTGGGTCCTGTATGTCAGCCAGTTGGCTATCCACCTGGTGATACATGAGTCTGTACCTAACGGGTCCTAACCTCTTGAGTTTGTCAACAATGCCCAAGTGGGGTATTGTGTCAAATGCCTTGGCCAGGTCAAAGCAGGCAGTGTGAACCACTCTGCCCTCATCCATTGCTTTGGTGACCATCTCAAAGAAGTCCACCAGGTTGACCAGGCATGATCTGCCCTTGATGAAACCAAACGGGGTTGGGTACAGTGCCTGGAGGTTTACGACATCACTGTTGATCATTTCCATGATATGTCCTTAGAAATTCAGGAAGGCATTGTTTGCAAAGAAGCAGCCAAACCCAAAGTCCTGGGATGAAAGGAAACAAAAAGTTGCTCAGATTTGTGAATAACTTTAGTTTTGTCCAAATAACATCTGAACTGTCTATACAAATCCGAAATGTGAAGTACCTTCTCACTGGCAGACTGCAGAGAAGGGGAAAAAAAGAGAGAAGATGAATACTCTGTTTAAGGGTCAACTCATTGACCATCTAGGGCATAAAAGAAGGATTGGTACAAAGAGACACCCTGTCTCTATGGAAAACTAAGAAAGGAAGAATGGCCATGGGAGTCTGAAGTTCAGACACTGTCTTGGCTGAAGAGCCAAACGGAGAACAGTCTTCAAAGTACAATGATGTACGGAAGCTAAAGAAGCTGGCTCAAAAGGAGCCCGGTTCAATTTTTCAAGAACAAAACTGAAGTCCCAAGAAGTTGGAATAGGCTTCCTGGGAGGCCTGATATGAAGGATGCCTTTAAGAAATGGCTTGACCTCAAATCTAGAAACCAAAAGAGGATGTAAGGACAGACAAGCAGAAATAGCTGACAAGTGAGCTTTAACTGAAGAATAAGCTAACCTAGCATGGAGCAAATCACACAAATAAGAGAACCAGAGAAACCTCCACATATAGGGGATCCTAACAGTGAGAGGCACACCAGACAGAAAATCTTTTGTTTGGACATAGATGATTTCCTGGTAGTGGGTTTCCTGGCTTCCAGCAAAACATGAAGCACATCCTCATTAATTAGGTGCCTGAAAAAGATCAAATCACCCACAGTGACAGACGAAGGGTGGATAAGTGAGGATGGATAAGAGATCCCTTGTCTTGTGTGGGAAAATCCACCCAGCGAGTTAACTTGTGGTGATTTCCCCTGAACAAGCGAGAAAGAAAGGTGAACCAATGCTATCTGGGCCAAAAGGTAGTAACAAGCAAGAGTTTGGGAGAGCTCTACCTGATCTTGTGCAAGACTCATGGTAAGAGAAGAAGGGATGGGAAAGGGAAAAGACAGGGTTGTCCACTTTCCAAGCCAGAGAACTTGGGACTCTGGAAAAGAATAGAGGAATTTGTCTATTCAGAGTTAAGGCAAAAATATCTACCTGAGGAACAACTCACTGGTGGACAATGTCCAGGAACACATCTGTGTGAAACATCCATTTGTCAGCTTGTGTGGTGGACCTCTTCAGTCTGCCAATAGATTGCGTTCCAAAGGAATGTAAACCTGCCTAAAGAGTCACTTGATACTAGACAGACAGATTCCAGACCTGAACAGTTAGTCTGCAGAGAAAACAGGACCATTTATCCCCCTTGGTTGTTGACATACCATATCACTTGACCCAGGATGAAAGAGGGAATGAAAAGCCCAAAGAGTCAGAAAGAGAGCCCTCATCTCCTTTATATTGATGTGGTCTGACCTATGATGAAAAGGCCAGAGATCCAGAATTTTCAGAGCACCGAATGATGCACCCATCCCCTGTCTGAGGCATCTGTAAAGGGCTCCTAAGTAGGGACTGGAGCTTGGAAAGGAAGCCCCAAGTTGAGAGAAAGGTGATGAATCCACTACTGAAGTTGGAACTTCAGAAAGGGAAAGGAGGGGACCAGGAAGTCCTCAAGGTGGCAATGTTGAAGCCACTGAGACGTGAGATACAACTGAAGATTTCTCATGTGGAACCTGGTATGGAAATAGTGGAAGCCATGAACCCAAGAATCCAGAGAAATTCCCTGGCTATAACTGAAGCCAGAGAAAGAAGAGACTGGAAAAAGGCAGTGAGAGACACAGCCTTGGGGACAGGCAGAGATGCCAGCAGGGAGACAGTCTGGACCCTGCAGCCGAGGAAAATATGATCCTGAGAAGACATCAGTGCTGCCTTCTGAAAATTTATGATGAATCCTAGACTCCGTAACAGGCAAATAGAAAACTGGAGATTGTGAAGCAGAGCATCGGGCAAGGGAACTTGAATGAGTAGATCACCCAGATAGAGAAAGATCTGAACTCCTAGCATCTTGCAAAAGGGGATGACAGGAGTGAGGCATTTGTTGAATACCCTTGGGGCAGTAGAGAAGCCAAAGGACAAAGCAAGGACTAAAAAATGCAAGGAAGAAACAGAGGAATGTAAAAATTTCCTGAAAAGAAGATGGATGGATGGGGATATGAAGGTAGGTATCTTTGTGATCCAGAGAGACCAGAAAGGCCTGGAGTAGAAGGAGAAATAATCTCTGGAGAGGCAACATCCAAAAGGAAGGAATCTTGAGAAAGGTGTTAAGCTGGGAAAGATCCAGAATTGTTATCCAAGTGCACTCCTTTCGGGGGACCACAAACATTCTGGAATAGAACCCCCCTCCTACCTGGGGAGGAGGCACAGCTTGAATATTGCTCTAAACGAAAAGAGAATGGAGTACCTTCTGGGAAAAGAGGAATGTGTTCCTGAGGAGGTTAAGGAATGCCAGAAAAGGACAGAGGGACTTCCAAACCATAAAATATTGCTGGTGGATAATGGACAGAACCCAAATATTTGTTGTGATTCTTAACCAATTTGGAAGAGATAGGGAAAGATGGAGGGATAAGGGAACCTGGCCAAGGGAAAGGAGAGACAAATTGTCAAATGATACCCAGTTTGTCCATTCTGAAGGTGCTGATGCAAAGTCTTGGGCAAGGAAGCCTGAATGAGTAGGTCATCCAGACAAGAAAAGATCTGAACCCCTCTCACCCTGCAAAAAGCAATCACAGGAGATGGGCATTTGCTGAAAACCCTTTTGGGCAGCAGAAAGGCCAAAGGCCAAAACAGAGAACTGAAAAGACAAGGAAGAAACAGAAAAACCAAAAAGCTCCTAAAATGGGATGAATTGGGATGTGAAAATAAGCATCCTTGAGATTCAGGGAGACCAGGAAAGCCTGGGGACGAAGAAGAGGAAACAGGGTCTGAAGGGATAACATCTGAAAGGAAGGGATCTTCAGAAATCCATTGAGCTGAGCTGACATAGTTCCAGAATGAGTTTCCAGGTGCCTTCCTTCCTGGGAACCAAAAACATTCTGAAATAAAAACCCATTCCTCTCCTGGGGATACATCTTGAATGGTGACATGCCAAAAGGCCCTGAATTATTTCTGGGAAGAAAGGAAGCTATTCCCTTAGGAGGTTGAGGGATGATCAGAAAAGGAGGAAGGGATTTCCATACCATGAAGTATCTCTGATGAATGATGCACAGAACCAAAGAGTCTTGTGTGATCCTTAACCAACTGGGAAGGGACAGGAAAAGACAGAGATGAGGGAACCTAGCTCAGGAAAGGGGGAAGCAGTCTGTCAGTCAGAACCTGGCTTGACTTGAAAAGGAGGTTTCTGGGAAGGGGGAGTCTGAGTAGACTTAGCAGGAGGAACCTGCCTAGAACTCTTCTTACCTTTGGGAGGAGGGTGAGGCTGTATGCAACGAAAAGCAAATTTAGAAGGATAATTCCTCTGGAACTTATGAATAGGAGAAACAAATATATGTTGCAATTCCTGCAAAGCTTTACCTTTATCCTGCAGAGACCAAAAAGGCTCAGCAGCCACAAAACCAAACAGATTCTTCTTATTAAGAATAGAATACAACAGTTTAGCCTTACTATCATCAGGCAAAGGCTGGAGATGAAGCCAAGAGTAACATCTCAAAACCAAAGCAAAAGCAGCAGCTGTGGAGGAGGCATCAGCTGTATCATAACTACATTTAACAGAGAGTCGAGCTACCTGAGAAGTAGAGCCCAGTTAAGAGAGGGCCAAGGTCTTACCTTCAGAATCAAGAGGTCTGAGATGGCCTGGGAAGCCTGAGAAAAGGGCTAAAACATACCTGGTTATATGGGTCTGGTAATTATTGGCCCAAAGGCAAGGTGGCAGTAGTACATGCCTTCTTGCTCAGCCATTCCATAGCTTTATCTCCCTTGTCAGAAGAAATTAGTTTAGTAGAAGGTAAAAGCTTAGAGGGTTTGTCAGAAGAGACAGACACTACAGAAGAGTCAGTAGAATGACATTTGTAGAGAAACAAACTCACCAGGCACCTTGTAAAATCTGTAACGTTTTTTAGGGGCTGGAGGGAGAGAATCCAAAAAAGGTGTCTAAAGGGGCAGCCAAGACTGGAGGGACCACAGAGGGTTTAGGGGGCTCCATCTGGAGGAGCTCAAAACACATCTTTTGAATGTCAGAATCCTGAGAACAGTTCCATTTATAAGATTCCATCATACAAGAAATAGTATCTCCAAAGGAGAGTTCTTCAAAGGGAGAGTATGGGCTAATACAGTCTTACTTCTCAAAGCCATAATCCAAAGGAGAAGGGATCTGAGACGAATATGCAAAAGACTCTGCTTCAGAATCCAAATCCTCTTCAGAGGAGTCCTGCTCTCTGGGCCTCTTCAGTGTGGTAGAGGAGCAAGGGGGAGCAGGTACAGAAACTCTCTGGGGTGGCTTCAAGGCCATCAATGCATTAAACAACCCTTAGGTAAAATTCCGCCATTCAAAATGGGGATCTTTAGGAGCAGGAGGAACATGCTTTTCTTTTGTTTTATCTTTTGAGGGATGTCTGCCCTAAACACTCTAGGAGGTTCAGATCCTTGCCTACATTCAACTAATGCAGTAGGAATCTCCTCCCGAACAAGTGTTTCTGGAATCCCCCTTGGTCCCTCGGAAACAATCAGTCAATGTTTTCCCATTCAACATCCGGAGTGTACATCTGCAGAGCCTCCAAGGACACGCAAGAAGTCGTCTCTATGCCGGCCTCCAATGCAGTTGTGGCAAGGAATCTGACGCAACTGGGCGATACATTGGGCTTTCACCAGCCTCGAGGCAGACATCTGGGGGAGGTGGGACAGCAAAAATATCAGACCTATGTTTTTTGGACGTTTTCTTGGCAGACAGCTGACCCTCGAGAAGGGAAGATTCCACCACAGCACTTTGAGCGAACAGCTTTTGAGGTAAATAGATAGGGAGGAGAGATGACTACTTAGGGTCTTAGGGACAAAAGCCTGCCAGATAGAACACTGCATATGGTCATGGGAAGCACCCCACAAAAGAGACACTGGTTGTGACAGTCTTTATGGGGAATCTCCCTGCCACACTGATATTTAGCCTTCATGGATGACAAAAAAATCAATTGCACTACATAAGAGGAAAAGAGGAAACCCTGACAGAGCACTTATTTGAGACATGACTTGGTAACCAGCACAACAGAAGGGCGTTCAGACAGACTTCAAACAATGGTGTCTGGACTGGTGTCAAAGAAGTTCTGTGCGTGCAGCCATTTGTTAACTTTATGCCTTACACCCTAAGTGGGGAGCATATGTGTGATGTACAATGCCTATAAGTAATAAAGGCTTTGGTATACTGGCAGAACGTTGGTTTATCCTTGGTAGGAGATCCCTTAAGTAAAAAGTACTGCAATAGTGACATGGACGAACATATGCTGTGGTCTCTCAAGTTTGATTACGTGCGTAGACAATTACTTGCTATAGTGGGCACTATACTCTATTACTGGCTTGATAAGGGAAGAGCAGAGAGGCATAATGAAATTACTGGGTCTATAAAATATACCCCAGTGATCAGTCTGGCTGTATAAAAGGATATCCTTTCAACAGCAGCCAGATGATGATTAAAACATATTTCATTATCAGGTCTTTGATGGTCATTTTTTAAGGAGGGTCACCTTTGTGGTAGGGGCATGGTTGCCCAGATTTGTCAAAGGATACAGTGCTGCATTTATTGTCCTTTAATTTAAGGCAATGATCCAGGAACCACTTGGTGTGTGTGTCATGCTATCCTGGAGAATCTTGAGGGCTGTAGCTGAGTTTATGAAAGCTCTGAGTTTTCAGTTACCTGCACACATGGTCAGCCACAGGCCCTTGTTGTTGGTATTCACATCAAATAAGTAAATATCAATGGGAAGTAGTCCCAAGGCTGATCCCTTTGGGGGGGGGGGGGCACCACTGATGGCTATACTTCTGAATTTGATTGGCTATGTAGGCAATTTGAGGAGAGTGATCTTGACTGAAAAAGGCACTATGAGGGAAGAAAAAGTTCTGACCAATATAAGGAAAACAAAAGAAAAGAGGTGCAAGCCATCCCTATGAAAACAGCCTCCAGCTATCAAACCTTTCCTCCAAGTGCTGATATATACCGCACCTCTTAGGATGACACAAATAAGAAAATGACTGAAATGAATAGTCTTTTAGTTGTATTGAAGCATCATTCTTGCTGAAAGTTAAGATACTGCGCAAAGCTAGTATCACACCTGTTTCAGATGTATATTCTGAGAGCTCCATCACTGTCCCTCTTCATATGATCCGAGGAGATGTGTCTCAATTTGTTCATTTCTTCATGTGCAATAGCCAAGTCATATGTGTCCTTAGGGAAAAAGGACTTAATGGCTTTAATGACGCTGTGAATCTTGGCACCAGAGTTGCAGCTAACCATCACCATCTTTGCTCTGCCTGGTTTGAGGTGCATCTATGTGTCTGACTAGGAAGTCACCTATGACCAGGATGTTTCCAGATGCATTGTCTCACCTTTGCTGTTTTACATGTTTCTGCTTTCCAAATGAGTAACTCCTCTTTATAGCTGTGTTTATTGTAGTGTTAGTGTGTGCTGTATTCTTTCTTTGATCTGTTGATGAGGGACTGTGTGGAGGAGGTAGACTGGAGGGCTTTGGCTAATGCCTAGACATAGGAATTCTAGGAGGCATGGACAGAGATCTTTTACAGGTCAGACAGAGCATATGGTAGTCTTGTGTTGGCAGTCTGTGGGTGTAGCACAGGTGTGGGTGAGATTAAGATGCTCACTGCCTGTAACTGACAGAAAGGGATGCCTCCAGTTTAGTTAAGTATTTATACTCTCACACAGAGTCCCTTGGGTTGACAAGCAGTTCATTATCACAGTGAGCAATGTGGTAGTTCCTGCACTGCTGTAAGGAATTGAATGTTATAAGGTTAGCAGTGCAGGAGGATGGTTAGCATGTCGCCTCTCCATGATGATCACAGTAGATATGTGATGAGAGGAGGGAAATAAAAGGGACTGTGGAAGAATTCAGGGGAAAAGGTTGTTGGACTGGACTGGTTGCACCTGAGAGTAGTCTAGGGCACCTAGTACCCAGGCAGAGCAGATGAGCGCAGTAAATTATCTGTGGATGCCCTTGGTATATTTCTGCTGTACTCTTTCCAGTTTACTCATGCTTGTTTTCTTGTAAAGTTTCCATATTGTTATTCCATACTTAAATTTGGGTTTATATAACTGACAATGACTTCATCATTCCCGATTTCCTAGACTTTATAAATATTTTTATTTAACATATAGTTCTGTAACTATCATTAAACATATGGTTGGTATGATTAGAAAAACTCAAAGCTGAATCTACCCATATATCCAGGTCCTTGAATGAGTCTACAGTTTCAATCACTATATGCTATATGAAATAGTCACCTTTCAATTTATGTCTCCCAAATCTTATATGTTTAGTTTTGATGTATTTATCAGAATATTATTCTCCTGTACCCAAATGGTCAATTTAGTCAAGTTATTTTACAGACATACCTTATCTGTAACATATGTAATCAGTTCACCCAGTTTCAGGTTGTCTGCATACAGACTGTAGAACATCTCGGATGAAAAAGTTAGGTCTGAAAGATGCACTCTAAACAAGTAAGGGCCTAGGACAGAGCCCTATGGGACACCCTGACAGTAACCAAGTATTTCACCTATACAGTTGCTGTATGATACCTGCCATGTACAATTTGTAAGCCATGCAGCTATCCATCTTATCAAGAGTACATCAATACCTAGTTGTACTAATTTGTTGATCAGTGTTTTGTGTATGATCCTGTCAAATGCTTAAGTTAAATCTATGTAAATTACATTAGAGCACAACTTTTAATTCATAGTTATTATATTGTTATAGGATCATGTAAAAAATACCTCACTGAACACCAACTCACACTAAACCCTAACAAAACCAAGACAATAGTTTTCAGAAACAACAAAACCAAAACATGCCAATTCTCTCTAACAATTTTGTCCCCCAACAGCACCAAAATAGAACCCACAAGTCAAACCAAACTTCTAGGTGTTACATCGCTCTCACCATCAAAAAAGTCCACACCAAACTAGGCACCATATATAGAGCCAAACCATACCTTACTGAAAGTGCTAGACTAGCCACTGCCCACTCACAACTGCTTTCCACCCTCCCCTACGGATCCCAAATATTTACTAACCTACTTAAAACAGATCTGAATAGTCTAGAATCCTGCCATAATAAAATTGTGAGTTTCGCTACAGGCCACCCATACAGAACCCACCACTGCTCAGTACTCTCCAAACTCAACTGGCTAGTATTCCCAAACCTTTTAATACTCAATCAACTGACCATAGCTCACAAAATAATTCACCAACCCAATGACTGCCCTGCACTTACTAACCTAATTCAACCTGATATAAATCACAGATCACTTAGGTCCTCAAACAAACTAATGTTAAAGGTCATCCAACCCAGCAACACTCAAGGCACCACCCTCTACTCCTATAAAAATTCCCAAGTTTTGGAACACTCTTCCTCAATCCATAGCAAAAAAAACCTAAGTATCATCAGTTCAAACACCTTCAAAAAGAGCATCTAGCAAATCATTGGCTCTGCTCCTGCCATACTCATGGCTAAGTCTACCCACTATCCGGCTGTTCTCTTATAACTGCTCCTTATACTATCTAGCTTAACCCCCGATGACTGCTGTTTATTTCCGCTTGGCTAAAGTTTTATTATACTTCTCCTATTAGCAGCTAGTGTGGTCATATATCCAAGGAAATCGATGATCAAAACTGTTTTGAAACTGTACGTCTTGTCTGTACCATAATTTAATTGTTTTTATTTTACACAGTGACTTATCAAACATTAGTAATATTGTTAATATTAATAATTTTTAGTTTTCTCAGCTGTATGTTTGGAGCTTTTCTCCCCAGGTCTCCGCTGAAAATGGGTTTCTGGCCCAGATGGACATTACCCAGTAAACAAATGTAATACATAAATATAAAAGGTGGTAACAGATCTAGTTTCAACATATGCATGCTGATATATGGTTCCAGTCCCAAAATATCCATTTCTGGCAATAATTTATCCAATATTACCTTATCCATTACTTTTCCACAACATGAAAGTAGACTTAAAGGTCTGTATGGCCTTTACATCTGGCAAAACAGATTAAGAAGAGGTAATAAATGCAGATTAAGAAGATGGAATAAATGCTGCAGGCAGTAAAAACAACACAGAAAAGCTGTTTAAATGGCAAATTCTTGACAGTCATGTCTACTTGTTGCAGGAATTCTCTCACACACTCCATTTCTTGATGGGATATCCTCATCTCCTCTTGCCTTCCCCTCCCATCTTTATCAAATCCGCTTTACTAAATTATCTTCTGCTTTCTCTCATATGTGATTGAAACACCATAATTTGTTCTCCCTGATCTTCTCTGCAACTTGGGGTAATCTGGTTTCCACTCTGATGTCTTCATTTCTTTATCTGTCCCACAGTGTGCATCCTGCAACATCATCTCAGGCACTTATTTCCATCACCTCAAGCTTCCTCAGCTGCACCAACTTCACTGCACAACTTTTTCTGTGCCATACAGATGCATTGGTCGTACCACTGTTATTGTACACCTTACATTTCGGCTTCTGCGGAATTCTTCTGTCACACACTACTCTTGTCACTTTACGTCAATTTGCTGTAGCACCAATGATTCTAGCTTTGACATCCTCATTCAGACATCCATGATCCTCAACCACAAATTTCAGATAGCTGATGTCATTATCCTGATCCATGATTTTCTCTTCTAAATCAAATTTTTTTTAGCTTTGAGCACTTTCTTCCATTTGCTGCCAGGACCTGTGGCTTGTTTGCATTCAGTTTAATCCCACGTGCCTTCAGTTATACATTTCAATCCCATATCATCTGCTGAAAGTCATGTTCTGAGTCTGCTTGTAGTGCCACACCATTTGCATACAGCAGCTTTGTTGGCATGTCACTTCTGACCTGTTTGAAGATGTAGTCCATCACAAGCATTAATTTGTGTCGGCTCAGAGCCAAACATGATGAATGCCCTGTCTCAATGGGAACACCACTATGAGCCTGACCACTGTTCATACTTGTGCCACTTGGTCTTTGGGTCCTTGTACACAGTCTGGACTAATTCTACTGATCTTTCCAGGACTTGCAACCATCAAAGGACCAAATCTGCTTTTGGGAGGGGGGATTTGTCATAAGCTTTCCCCAAGTCTAGAAATTCCCAGTTGGACTCCATCACCATCTTCTTCTCAACTATCTGTCTTACTGCCAAGCATTGGGTCAGCTGTACTAATCTGTATCCAAACTCTACACTTGTCATCTGACATTCGACTTCTCTGTATACGTATTTATCAGTCAGCCACCATGCACTTTCATATAGAGTGACAGAAGATCTGTTATCGCTGTACTACTCTCAGTTATGAATGTCCCCTCTGCTCTTGTACACTGGCACTAGAATGCTTATTCTCCAGGCATCTGTGAGAGGTCTCTCTCACCATATAGACAAGTCCCCGATGGAGCCATTTCTCCCCAAAAATACCAAACGTCTTCATTTCATCTGCTGTGACTTTATTTTAACCTGCAGCTTTCTTCAACTTCATTTTCCTTAGTGTGCTTCACGCTTCCTCTAGGGTTGGTTCTCCCTCCTCTTTTGTTATAGGCACTGCATGTACCAGTATAGCTTCTGTGAATCTTCTTGAAGTACCTCCCTATATCTGCTGTTGATGTCCTCTGGATTGGTGAGCATATTGTTGTTGGTGTTCCTTAGAGATGGTTTCTGCCAACTACTTTATCTTTCAGTGCTTTGCAACCTGAGAGATTTTGTCACATCTACTAAGTCACTTTCTAAAAGATGACAGAGATTTTCTGATGCCTTGTTCTTTGCCATGGTGACTACGCTCCTTGCCTCTTTTTAGCCAGTCAGTATTCCTTCTATCCTGGACTGTCTTTTTCATTTCCCATTTCTTCATGCACTCCTTTCTTTTGATAACTTCTAGGAGTTCTGCATTCCATGACCAATTTTCTTAAGGTATCATATTACCATATCTGGCTTAACAGCATATCTGTTACATTGTTGGCACACACATGGTTTTCAAATGCTGCCACTTTTCTTTGACTCCAGATATTTCCGCTTCTTCCTGAGTTGTTAGAGTCAAAAGTAGTTATTTGAAATTCTGACACTTCGTTTCAATTAGCATCCATGTTTTCATCCTACTTTGTTGACCTTAGAGTCTTTGCCACTGTTTCCAGCTAATTGTGGCTACCAATGTTTTATGCTGGGAGTTGACAATTTCAATAGAGAAGACTTTGCAATCTCTGATTTGACCTCAGTGCCCTTTCCATACTAGGAAGGAGTTTACCTGAATTGTGTGTTGACTACTCTTATCTCTCTCTCAGCAAACCACATGCTAATCCTCATTAAGGTGTCTGTCAGACAGATGTTTAGATTGGCATCTCTCATTATCCTTGCAAACTCAGTCATGGGAGACCCATGCAATCCTTATATCGTGCTCTGTCTGTCCCAAAACGAGCATTCAGATCCCCATTACTGACAAAAACACATTCTACCGAACTTTATTGAGGATGTCCTGCAACTGCTTTCTCAACGTCCTCTTTTCCTTGCCAGCACTGCCTTGCTGTAGAGCATGGGTTGAGATTTATGAAGACTTATCTGTTTTTCTATTTGAATTTGACTGCTATGAGTCTGATGCTGATTTTGATGACATGCTTCACTCCCTTTACAAGACTCTCTCTCTCACTCACTGCAATTCCCACACTATTTCAAGTAAGTCCTTCCCTTGAGTAATAAACTGTGGATCCTAGACGAAGATACTCTGCTGCAATGCTTTTCCACCTTGTCTACTGGATACACAGGATACACATTTTATTCCTTACCATCATGCCAAAAACGTGCAAATATGGTAAACATTTATGTTACTACAGAACTGGTGTCCTCCTTAGTGTGTGACTGAAAGCAACTCAGCTTGATTAAATAGGGTAAAGTTTTATACCAAAGACATAACCATTTGAATTTTCTCATTTCTGACATGAAATTTCTAAAACAAAATTCAATAGCCATATAGATCCTTGCCATCTATCCTAATAACTTGGTAGCCTGAATGAAAAGCAAGATTTAAATTTTGCTTGTGACATAAATGAGACATGTTGGAGAGACAGACATTTATCTCAGAGAATCCTCATGTACCAGAACAGGCTCCCTATCCTTGTGACACAGAGTTCATCCCCAAGACCTATTTAAGCAGAGCCTTGAGCAATGGATGGGAAATTGGAATTCACTCCAGGTCAGGCCCCAATGTCTCTGATAGAGAAAGACAGAAATGGTCAAACTAACATATACTCTCCCCACATAACATATATAAACTTCCTAATATACCTCCTGTGTGAGGTAGTGCCAGCTGTGCCAAGGAGAGTACGGAAGTGCATGTGTGACATATGCTAGCATAGCTATAGCTGGAGTTTTCTACAGAATTATATGTCATTTGAATATCAAACTGATTTGTACAGATGCTTGTGTTAAAATGTATTTGTAAAGTTGTGTTTGTTAAAAAGTACAGTTTTGTACCTACCATAAATGTAGATGTCCGATAGATATGCAACTGCAGTCCTTACATATGGGTTGTCCTGCCTCAGGCAGCCCTCGGTCGGCCGGACTCCAAAGTCTGGGTCCGGCGTCGGCTGATGTCGCCTCCTCCCCGACGTCAGAGCGGCTGGGGTATAAAAGCATCAGCTGACGCCATCTTCCTCAGTGTTTCTTGCCCCAGATGCCAGGTGCCCTCCAAGGAAGGCTAAATTTAGAACTGGATAAAAAAGTCCAGACATACACAATAGCAATAAACAGATACACCATAACAGATATCCCCAGCTAAGTATAAAAGGAGGGAAGTGGACCCAATACACAGAGGGGTAGGAGGGAGGGAAAACCTGACTGCAGTTGCATATAGGTTCATAGGTTCATACTAGGCTATCTGCCCTAGGGCCTTTAAAAGCCTAGCCAGAGTGTGTGTGTGGCTTTCACCACCCCTTAGGATGAGAATACTATACCCATTAGTTTGCTGTGCCTCTGTCCAGCAGTGACACAGAGATGATTCCCGGGGTAAACCTACGATCTCCCATCCACTCGTCAAGATTTCTCTTGAACAGAGTCAGTGAGGGGCTCTGCCTCACATGGACTGGGATTCTGTTCCATAGTGTAGGGAGTCTCTGGGTGATGAAACTGTCCCTCCAGCATGTCCTATTTATATCCGTGTTGAGGTTTAAGTCTCTTGCTCTCGTGGCTCTGGTGGATTTGGATTTTTGAGGTGGAGCATGTCCATTAATTCCGGGTTGGACATGGCCTTGTATGTCAGGCACAGATCACCTCTGAGCAGACGGTATGCGACTGAATAGAGCTGGAGTTTCTTCAGTCGGGCAGCGATGACATATGTTTGAGCCTTTATCCTTTTGGTGAGGAACTTTTGGGGTCTTTCCAACTGCTGCAGGTGTCAGGTAAGGTACATTCCGAATGGGGCGTTGTACTCAACCATTGGTCTGATAAGTGAAGAGTACAGGGGTACAATGACCTCTCCTGATCTGGATGTGAATCCCTTCATGATCAGGTGGGCAATGTAGAAGGTCTTCCTAACCACTTTGGCAATGTGAGTGTCAAAAGAGAGGTTACTGTCAACTTGAGAATATATCTATATAACAATATCTATCGGACATCTACATTTATGGTAGGTACAAAACTGTACTATGTCCTTCAAGAATGCAACCGCAGTCCTTACATAGGGGTTGAATACCATAGCCAAGCTGGGGGTGGTAGGCTCTAGGATAAGGATGGTGTAGCTAAAATGCCCTGCAGGACTGCCGAAGCAAAGCCTGCTCGGCATCTGGAATATAAAGGCAGATTATAGTGCTTGGAAAATGTATGCACGGAGCTCCATGTAGCAGCTTCTAGAATGTCCTTTGTAGCCACCCCTCTTAAGAAGGCTGTGGAGGTGGCTGTAGCTCTGGTGGAGTGTGGACTGATATTGGCTGGCACACCCTTCCCATGAAAAGAATAACAGAATCTGATGCAATGTCCAATCCATTTTGAAATTGTTTGTTTGGAAATTGCCCTTCCTTGCACTGCAGGAGCGTATGCTACAAAAAGTTGGTCCGACTTTCTGTTGGCCTTTGTTCTGTCCAAGTAGTAGCGTAATTGTCTGTGTACGTCCAAAGAGTGCAGCAGCCTTTCCCCTTTATTTTGAGGATTGGGGAAGAAAGTAGGCAGGTGAATTGCTTGATTTAGAGAAACCCTGGATATCACTTTTGGCATAAATGAAGGATTTGTTCTTAAAGAAACCCTGTCCTGATGAAAAATGAGGAATGGAGGTACTGCCATGAGGGCCTGTATCTCCGAAACTCTTCTTGCTGAGGTAATTGCCAACAGGAAAACTGTTTTCCAGGAAAGAAATTGCAAGTCTGAAGATGCTGCTGGTTCAAAAGGAGGCATAGTTAATTTCTCTAACACGAAGTTGAGGTCCCATGCAGGCACTGGTGGTTTTCTGGGAGGTTTGATATTCTTTATCCATCTTAGAATTGTCTTAGCAAAGGATGTGAAAACACAGGTGGATCAGTGTTGTATTTTGCTGAAATTGCTGAAGCGTGTATTTTTATGGAAGAATAGGAAAGTCCATTATGTAGCATTTTTGCCAAATATTCCAGTATCTGTGGGATGCTCATAACTGATGCATCCTGTCCCTTGTTGGTATTTCATAAGTTGAATCTCTTCCATTTGGCTGAATAAGTCTTTCTGGTGGAAGGTCTGCGTGCTTCCAGTAATATCTGTTGAACTTCCTTGGAGAAAGAAATATGGGGTGAAATCAAGGAATCCTCCAAGCTGTCAGCTGCAGAGTTTGCAGGTTGGGGTGAACCATCCTGTAATTGTGCTGAGTCAAGAGTAGAGGCCATTGAGGCAGGAGCCACGGCTTGGTGCAAGTTATGCTCCATAGTAATGGATACCAGTGCTGTCTTGGCCAGTCTGGAGCTATTAAGATTCCTTTGGGTTGCTCTGTTTTGATCTTCAGTACCACCCTGGTCATTAATGGTAGAGGTGGGAATGCATATATTGTTAGAGAGTTCCAGCTGAATGAGAGAGCATCTATTCTCCAGGCTTGTGGATGGTGTGTCCTCGAACAGAACCTTTTCAGCTGGTGATTGAGGTGGGAAGCAAAGAGATCTATGTCCGGCCTCCCCCATGCAAGAGTTATTTGTGCAAAAATGTCTGGATGCAACATCCATTCATGCGGGTCCAGGATGTTTCTGCTTAGACTGTCCGCCAGAACATTGTCCCTGCCCTGAACAAACTGGGATTGCAACTGTATGTTCAGTTTCAGGGACTTTTCCCAAAGAGTCATTGCTGGTCTGCAAAGGGGGTAAGAATGAGTACCTCCCTGTTTGTTTATGTACCACATAACAGTGGTGTTGTCTGTCTTTATTAGCAAATGACCTTGTTGAAGATATCTTCCGAAGGCCTCGATTGCATGAATTACTGCTAACATCTCTTTTTGATTGATGTGAAGATGCCCTTCCTGTGTGGTCCATTGCCCTTGAATGCATCTGCCCTCCATGTGCGCCCCCCATCCATGGTCTGAGGCGTCTGTTGTAATGGTTTGGCTTGTTTGAGGATTGATGAAAGACATACCTTTGTTCAACTGGCTTGCTTGGGCCCACCACAGAAATTCCCTTTGTAGACATGGGATGAGTGGAATAATTGCTTCTAAGTTGTGGCTGTGCTGAGACCATAAACTTTTTAGGTACCATTGTAATTTTCTCATGTGTAATCTTGCCAGTGGAACCAGTAGAATGCAAGATGCCATGAAACCCAGGGCCTGCAGGATTTTCCTTGCAGTCATCTGGGTGAGCTTTGCTAAGCTTTTGAAGTAATGTGGTAATTGTTCTTGCTTCTCTTCTGTGAGGTAAGCCATTTGTGATTCTGTGTCTAGTTTGGCTCCTAGAAAAATTATTTGCTGGGATGGCAGTAGTCTTGTTTTTTGTAAGTTGACTGTGTATCCCTAAGCCTGTAGTAAGTGAATGACATAATTCAAGTTTTTTGTCAAGGCTTGCTTGCTGTCCGCTTGTATGAGGCAGTCGTCCAGGTAAGGGTATATTTGTATCCCCTGGAGTCTGCAGTGTGCAATTACTGATGCCAGGCATTTCGTGAATACTCTGGGCACAGTAGATAAGCCAAAAGGCAATGCTGAGAATTGATAATGCTCTGACCCTGCAAGAAATCTGAGGTATCTTCTGCAACTGTGTCTGATTAGGACATGCAGGTATGCCTCCTTGAGGTCCAGAGTAACCAGCCAAGACCCCTTGCCCAGCATGGGAAGGAGTTGCTGGAGCGTCAGCATTTTGAATTTTGGTACAATGAGAAAAGTGTTTAGAGCGGACAAGTCCAGTATAGGCCTCCACTGCTTTTCCTTTCTTGGAACAATGAACAGTCTTGAGTAAAATCCCTGGCCTTGTTCCTGAGAAGGTACCTTTTCTATTGCTTTGATTTTTACCAGCTTTGAAACTTGCACTAATGCCTCTGCCCTTTGATTTTGTGGCAGGTTGGGCATGCCTTGTCTTGTTGGTAAAGTATGGAAGTGGAACCTGTAGCCTTGGTCTATTATGTGAAGAATCCATTTGTCCTTTGTTAAAATGTGCCAATTTGTTGAAAATAAGGATAATTTTCTGCCTAAGGGTGCTTCTCTGAGTCTTGGTCGGTGGTGTGAAAGTCAAGTCATTGTGATTGTCCCTGTGGAGCAGTAGAGGTCCCTGCGCCACCTCTCTGATTAGTCGGTTGCCATTGGCGTCCCCTGTAGGGGCCTCTGTATTGCCCTCTCCCTCGGGCACGCCTGTTTTTTCCCCTTTGAAACTTGTCAGTGTCTGGAAAGGACCAATTCCTGCTGAACCTTGGTGGCTGAACCTGGAGGAAATCTTTGACTGTTTGCACTGATTTAGCCTTTTCCTCAATTGATTTCAACACATCCTGAGCATTAGCACCAAATAGCTTGTGTTTTTCCAGAGGTGCATCTAGAAGCTTTACTTTAACATGATCTGGCAATGCCTGTTCTTTCAACCATGCATGTCTACGTATGACAGCCCCTGTCATAGCTGCCCTACATGAAGCTTCCAATGCATCATAACCACACTGAAGAAAATGATTGCTAACCTGCTGAGTATTATGAACAAAATCCTGCAAGGCCTTTCTATCTAAAGGCTCAGGAGAGGCTAACTTTCTGCAGATCATCCATTAAGAAATCCTGATACTGAAACATATGAAAAAGGCAATTAAGGGCCCTCATGGCAAGTGTGGTTGAGGTATAAACCTTTTTTTGCCCCACCTCTCCAGGGACCTAGCTTCCCTGTCTGAGGGCAAAGGATTTTTGGCCGTGGATGTGGCCACCCCTTTGGGCCCCTGAGAAATTGTTTCTAGATCAACAGAATGGGCCTTAAAGAAATGTTTATGAGATTCAGGAACCCTGTAGTATCTGTCCGGCTTGACAGGAGCAGGGGGGAGAGAATCAGAAGAAACACTCGAATCTGAGTACACATCATCCAGTACATCTAACACTGGAGGGATAGCTAAAGGCCTGTGCTGGGGAAGCTTAAGGAAGGTACGAAGCTTTTTCCTGGAGTCAGAGAATTCCTGGCCTTGCCACTGAAAATGCTCTCTCATGGAGTGGAGAATTTCCCCAAAAGAAATATCCTCAGGAGGAGAGGCAGAAGGAATAGATTCCTCCGCATCAGAATCCTCGTAGGCCTGGAAGGACTCTTCCTGGGTATCTGAATGATCAGAGTCACCAGAGGCTTCATCAGAAGAAAGGGTGTCTGTATGCTCAACCCTGGGCCTTTTGTCTGAAGGTGGCTGAGAACCTCTGTCAGGATGGGCCTGGGATCCTCTGATTAAGGAAATTAGATCTGCAGCTAAAGTCATGATTTGTTTATCAGTAGTGGGCTGAGGCAAAGATTTAGGAGGGTGAGACTTAGCCTGGCTGGAAGCCTTAGCACGTGTGTAGGCCTTGATAGACATAGACATAGGGGGCCTAGCCGCCCCACGTGCTGGAGTAACCTTGTCCACAGGTAAGGTCTCAGGCAAATCCAGGGCTTCAGTTTCTGGAGGAAAATCAACAACCGGCACCGGCATCGGTTCCGGGGCCGAAATGATCGGTAAAGCGGTGTCGTCAGTCTGGTGCGGTGGAAAAACCGCCTCAGAAGAGACCGATGCACTCGCGGTAGTTTTTGGCGTGGTGTCGGTGGAAGTCGTGGGCCGAGAAAGCTGGTCCCGGTCTTTCCGTTTTTTGGAAGTATGTGGAGTCGGTAGTTCCGACGGCATGGTATAAGAGAATTTTTCGCCAAAAAAGTCTTCAGAAAACTCTGCCCGGCGCCTGAGTGTGCGCTTACTGAAGCAAGCACAGGCAGCACAGGCCGAGACGTCGTGGTCTGGGCCAAGGCAGGGAAGGCAGTAAGTATGGAAGTCCTTATGAGGTATTTGTTTACCACAAGACAAACAATTATTAACTTTTTCAGTTTTGTCTGACATCGGCTGAGGCAAGAAAAGATTCCCCAATGGGGTACTTAGCTTTTTGATGACTTCGGATACGTAAAATACAGGAGCTGACCGACCGGCACTTGCGAACTGCTTCTGCTTCGGGCACCATGCGGCAAGAAAGACTGAGGAAGATGGCGTCGGCTGTTGCTTTTATACCCCAGCCGCTCTGACGTCGGGGAGGAGGCGACATCAGCCGACGCCGGACCCAGACTTTGGAATCCGGCCGACCGAGGGCTGCCTGAGGCAGGACAACCCATATGTAAGGACTGCAGTTGCATTCTTGAAGGACATCTGTATCAACAGTGGATCCTGCTGGACAGAAGTCTAGTCCAGATACAGATTTGCTGTAACCAGGACTGTTTTGCAAGCTTCTGAGCCCCCAAAGCCTTTCTGTGTTAGAGGGAAGCCATCTAGCTTATCAGTGGGAGTGGTAAGCGGAGAAGCACTAGGTAGCCTATCTACCACAACATTGGTTTCTGTCCCAGAAATTGTAGTTTACTGGCAGTTTTTCCATCTCTTTCAACTTTCTGGTTTAAAAGCCCACATTTGCACTTGTTTCCCCACCATTCCTGTAGCTAGTCTAGTTCAGATACAGATTTTCTGTATCCAGGACTGTATGTAAGCTTCTAAGCCCACCAAACCTTTCTGTGTTGGAGGGAAGCCTTATAGCTTATCAGTGAGAGTGGTAAGCACTAGGTAGCCTATCTACCACAAGATCCAGGTATAGATTCTTAGGTTTTAGCACTTGAATTTGCTTATTAGTACTCAGCACGTGTTCAGAACTTGTTGTTAGCACTAAATAAGCGATAAATTACTACAGCATTCAACCTTCCTCTTTACCTAGAGGAAAACCGTTTTTGCACTTACTTTCCTCATTTGCGTAGAGAAAAACAGCTGTTATACTCACTTTACTCACTTGTCTAGAGGAAAGTAGTTTTTTATTCAGGCATGTCCAAGGATCATCTCCCAGTGTTCTCTCCTGTCTATCTGATGAATCTGGGCATCTTGGGGCAATGTAGCAATTGCCTCATGTACACAAACAACCCTCTCCTCCTACCACCCAAAACCACAACCTGTGAGAGATGCACTTATCTAGCCAAATTGGAGGTAAAGCTCTCTCCAACCAAGACTGAACTTGACAGTTAAGAGGAGAAGGTAAACACTTGCACCACACCACACTCATCACATAGTCCCACTAAACATACACCACCAAAATCCACACATAGAAACACAAAAATATTCGTGGAGGCTCTCAATAATAATCTGTTCAAGCAACAGAGACCTCCAAAGCAGAAACGCAAGCAACCTCCACCTCCAACACAACCCAAATGACACACAGCCCACAAACTCAGTGTGCCAATAAACCACAGCCCATAAGGCAAAACAACGTACCCAACACACTAGTCATAGGTGACTTTATAGTCGGGCACAATGATGTCCCACTCACCAGGCTAAACAAGGAGAAGGTTACTGTCATCTGCCGGTCAGGTGCCAGGATCTGCCACATAACCCACGCACTCAGGTCACTCCACAAGTACAAATATGACTCTGTCATTGTCCATGTTGGTGTGAACGACCTGAGACGTACCTTCCTGGACTACATGAAAAGAGACATGGAAGCGCTCTCTGATTTTGTAGCCCAAGCAGGTATGACCCTAGCCCTGAGTAGCATCCTGCCATAGCCAAGAATGATACCGCAGTACAAGGACAAAATGATTGACTTATTTATTTATTTATTTATTTGCAGTTGGTTTACCAGGATAGTCCATTGGGCAGCACAGACAAAATTAGGTACATACACAAGATTGCTAAATCTAATTAAATTATACAAGTAGTGGATAAAACATTTAGCTCAAAAATTCAAGAGGCATTCAAAACAATACAATAAATGAAGATTAATGGTTGTGTTGGAGAAGGAACACAACATTACAATTCTGAAGGAAAGCAAGCTTTGTTAGGTAAAGTTGAGTATCAAAGCATAAAGGAGGTAAGATGCCATATATTTATGAGGGGTGGGAGCAAGAACAATCCCATTGGGACCTGAGATGTGAATGGAGAGATTTTTTGAATATGTAGTGATTAGAATGGATGGTGGGAGTGAGTTCCAGAGCGGGGAAAGGTTAGAGGATAATAAGTGTTTACCTGGGGGATAAGATGGTTTATGGACTTCAAGTAGGTTTTGATTGTTGGACCTTAAGACTCTATTTGGTAGGTGCATTTTGAAGGCAGAAGACAGAGAGGGACAAAGAGAGGGGTTGAGAATGAGCTTATGAGCTAAAGTCAGCTGTATATAGATAAGATGATTAGGTAGTTCGAGCCAATTTAGTTTCTGGAGAGAGGAACAGTGGTGGGTGGAGGACCTATGGCTGTAAGCGAATTTGGCAATTTTGTTATAGCAGGAGGAAAGCTGGCTTTTAGAGAGGTCTGAAGATTAGTCAGTAATGGAGCCCAGAGAAGAGAGGGAATGAGAAAGGAGGAAGCGAGAGTGATTTTGGAGGAGCTAGTAAGATACTGATTTTGTGCGGTAGAGCATACCTAGTTTTTGATGAGTTTTCTTAATATTTAGTTGTAGATGGGAGTTGAATTTAAGTTGATTGTCAATTAGAACACCTAGTAGCTTAGTTTCAGATACCAGTTCCAAGGGTGAGTTGTTTTGGCTGGTAATTGAGAAAGAGTTTATGTCAAAAGAAGTAGATTTGGAGGGGGTAAATACCATTAGTTTTGTTTTGGAGGCATTGAATGCTAAGTGATTTATTTTCATCCAATGCTCAGTAATTGAGAAAGCTTCCTGAGTAAGTTTTTGGAGCAGAGAGGGGGAGGTGGCAGAGCAGATAATTGTAGAATCGTCTGCATATTGGATGATGTTTGCAAATGGAATGGATTTGCAGAAGTCATTTATAAATATATTAAAGAGGAGGGGAATAGATCCTTGGGGAACTCCAGTGGGGGTACTAAGGAAAGAGGAAGTGGCCTTCTTCGTATCTGTTTGATAAATAACTTGAGACAAAATTTATGGAGGATAGAGAGAGGTTAAGTTCTGACAGTTTGGATAGGAGCAGGCTATGTGAAATAGTGTGAAGGCCTTGGAGAGGTCTAGTAGTAAGGTGGAAACAATGTGGCGGAATGGCGTGCTCTATTAACAGTCTCAATAAAGGACAGGAGGGCTGTCATAGTGCTATGATTTGGCCTGAATCCGTGTTGTATAGGGGTTAAAAGGTTGTTATCTAAGAGATGTGGTAGGAGTTGAAGCTGGATACACTTTTCCAGGAGTTTAGATATGGGGTAGGGCCGGAAGTTGTTGACATTGCAATTGTTGCCTCCTTTATGGAGGGGGATGATGAAGGCTTGCTTCCATAGTAGGGGCACTGTGCATTCATGGATGGAGCGGTTGATTAGAATGCTAATGGAAGTAAGAGGGAATGTTGTCAGGGCTTCAGTTTCTGAAGGAGTTTCTTTATGGTGGAAGTGGGGATAGGTTTAAATGAGAATAGAGAAGAGCTGGGAGAGAGAGAACTTGAGAAAGATATGGGTGAAGAGGGGGTTAGAGTAGTGGAAGAGGTGGAAGATAGACAGTGAGAAGATGAGAATGTGGTGGAAGTGGTGATGATGGGAGGGTTGTTTGCAGGAGAGATTGGGGGTGTATTAGGTAATGAGGAGGGGTGTGTGAAGGAGGATGTAAGTTTGCTAATAGAGTCGATGAGTCGATGAAAAAGGAGTTGAACTGTGTAGCTAGATCTTGGTCTGGGCTATTTGGGTCTGGGGTTGGGGTGTTATTCTACAGGGATCCAGTATCTGTCTGCCTGGGATGACATGGTCGACAGACCACGATGCTTTGCCAGAGATGGCCTGCATCTGTCATCCATGGGATTCCGGATACTGGCTAAGGGTCTTGCCGCCCCTATAGTGCCTTTTTTAGGTAAGGTTCAAATGACAAAATCACCACCGTAACACGAAAAGGCAAGCAAAAACTGAGGGTAATGCTACTCAATGCTAGAAGTCTAAATCTCAAAGTGCACTCACTCGAGGCACTCCTTAAAAAGAGAGAAAAATCCCATGAGTGGAGGAGCTCCCTAGTCAGCCTCAGTAAGAAGCTGAGATCCCTTATAAGATCCTCCAAAGCTAGCTATGAAAACAAAATCGCCATTGATTCTAAGGGCAACCACAAAGCATTCTATAGCTATGTCAGGAGACTCAATGGCAACACCCAGATCTGCTCTGAGTTACAGCACAACGGCATGAAAATTACAGAACCAACTGATATTGCCGACATCCTGGGAGATAGGTTCAGTGCTAAATGTACCCCCCCCCCACCCCCTAAAGAGCCCATATCTATACAGGAAGAATGCAGAATCCCTGTAATCACAACTATGCAGGTAAAAGCTGCACTCTCTAAAACCAAAAACACAGTATCCATGAGACCGGTCAACATCTCAGGCTGTGTTTTACACGAACCTCAGAACGAAACTGGCTCCCGACCTAAGCATCATAGTCTCACGTCAGGCTTATTGCCCACTGAATGGCGCACAGCAACAGTTATCCCACACCACAAAGGGGGAGCCACCACTGATCCTGGGAACTATCGCCCTATTAGCCTGATGAGCCTGGTCTGCAAGGCCATGGAACGTATCATCATGGAACTCATAAACAAAGACATTGGTAACCTCCAAACTCTGGACCCCACCCAGATCGGGTTTGTGAAAGGCAGATCATGCCTTCTGAACCTGAGGGTAAGGTGGCTCACACAGCCTATCTTGACCTCGCCAAGGCTTTCGACACCATCCTCCATTCTAGAATTATAGCTAAACTCACTAAACTAGGTATAAATCCCTACGCCACAAGATGGGTTGCCAAATGGCTCACTGACAGAACCCACACTGTAAAAGTAGCAGACTCAAAATCTGACTTCAAACCAGTGACAAGTGGAGAACCACAGGGTTCAGTCCTGGGATCTCTCCTGTTTAGTATCTACTTCTCTGAAGTACAGGCTAACACAGAAGTTCGCAGATGACTGCAAACTTGGAGCCACAGTCGAGTCCCCAAATGATGTGGACATCTTACAGAAGGGCCTCACTGAGACAGATGCCTGGTGTCAGAGGCATGGCCTCAAGAGCAATGCTAAAAAGTGCATTGTCATCCCCTTTGGTAAAAACTCTGCACCCATGAACTACTACATAAACAGCAGTCTACTTAATGCCGAATGTGTGATAAGATACCACGGGACCCAGTTGGACAGTAGTCTCTCCTTTGATAATCACATCGCCACAGTAGTCAGAAAATCCTTCTATGTAGCACACCTCATCACAAAAAGGTTCTCATCCAGGAAATAAGAGGTCATTGTTCCCCTGTACTCTGCACTCATTAGACCCATTACAGAGTACAATGCCCCTTTTGGAATGTACCTCACAAGACATCTGCAGCAGCTGGAAAGGCCATAGAAGTACCTCACAAAGAGAATTACTGGCCTCAAACAGATGCCCTACACTGGCCGTCTCAAAAAACTCCAGCTTTACTCTGTGCATATTGTCTACTCTGAGGAGATCTCTGCCTAACATATAAAGCTATGTTAAACCCAGAGCTGTTGGACATGCTACACCTAAAGAAATCACAATCCCTCTGAGCTACACGCTCTAGGGACCTAAACCTTGTCACCACAATAAACAGGACAAGCTGGAGGGATAGATTCCTGCCCCAGAGACTTCCTATACTCTGGAACAAGCTACCCATCTATGTCAAGCAAAGGTCCGCATTAGCACTCTTCAAGAAAAGTCTTGATGAGTGGATGGGAAATAGGAAATACACCCGGGGATCACTTCTGTGGCTCTGCTCAACAGGGGCACAGGAAATTAACTTTCTTGGATGACGTAAGCCAGGGAACCTTGTTGGCTAGGCTTACTTAGGCCCTTGGGCCGATAGCCTAGTACCTACCTATGAACCTATGACCCTATGATCAAATGTAAAAAATGTAAATATTTTAACAGACAATACTGGAAGGGAGGGGATTAAGGTCAGCCCAGCTAACCTTATGAAAAATAGCCTGAAATTAATGACTTGGTTTAGGCCATAAAGATTTTATCTCACAGGTCTGAATGTAGCCAGTGATGCAATGTCTGTGAAAAGCCTAAGCTGGGGATTCTGCTCTATTGTCCTTAGTAGTGAACTAATTGTTATCGTAGGGTGCCAGAGAATGGCTTGTTAGTTTCTGCAGGAAGGGTGGAAGTGTTGGAAATTTTTACAGTTTCCAGATGCAGTAATACCTTATCTAAAATTCTATTTGTGTACTGTGACACAGTGCTAGATCTTGGCTCAGTTTCTAGTGAGAGGGTAGTGTTGGAACCACAGAGTCAGGTGACCAGATGTAATGTCATTCTGTAGCCAGCACTGAAAGTGTATTTGAATACTACTGAGAGATGTGAGATGGGCACTCTGTTTTTGGATCTGACAAGACACTAATCCACGTTCATCTTGCCTTGCTTTAGTAAGTAACTAGGGAAAGTATTGTTGTGTAAAAACTTAATATAAACTTAGATGTCCTTCTCTTCTATATGCTGCTGTATTCATGACAACAGGGAGTTTGCCTCTGCTGAACTCTCGCATGTCTGGCCATTATACAAAAGTTAAATGCTACTGCTAGGATGCGTGTGGTCATGAGCCTCTCGGATGTCGGTTGTAAACAGATATCGGATATAAAGTGGATGTCAGCATGTACCTCTTCAGAACTGAATGTTGCTGGAATCAGTGACTATGGAGTGGTTACCCCAGGAAACTAGAATCAGGCAAGTGTGAGGGGGAAGGCTGGGCGGGAAACTATACAGCAGCATATAGAAGAGAAGGATATCTAAGGTTATGGTAAGTTCTTACACAACAATACTATGTCCTTCTATTCATATGCTGCTGTAGTCATGACATAACGGAGAGTGCAAAAGCTCCTGTCCTAATGAAGGAGAGGTGGACCAGAAGCAGTTTCTACAAACTCATGGAGAATGGCTCTGGAAAATCCTGCCCCGGCTTTAGAGACCATATCCAGTTTGTAGTGTCTGGTAAATGTGTGAACTGAGAACCAAGTAGCTGCCTCTAGGAAAGCAACTGTGTCCAATCCTTTAATGAAAGCCCCTGAGGAGGACACTGCCCTGGTTAAGTGTGCCCTAACTGGGGCAGGGAGTGACTTGCCATGGCTGGTGTAGCAAAAGGAAATGTTTTTTGATATCCAAGACGATATAGTGTGCTTGGAAACAGGTTGACCCAGGGCTCTAGGCTGATAGGAGATGAAGAGCCTGTCAGATTTGTGGAAGAATTTGGTTTTGTCTAAATAAAACCTGAGCTGTCTGTGTATGTCTAGGGAGTGCAATATCCTCTCTGCTCGGTTCTGCGGAGAGGGAAAAAAGGCTGGCAGGTTGATAGTCTGATTTAGTGAGAAGTCATTTACCACTTTGGGCATGAACAAGGGGTTGGTACGCAAACATACCCTGTACTTGTGGAAGACAGTGAAGGGGGGGGTATGCCATAAGGGCCTGGAGTTTGCAGACCATTCTGGCAGAGGTTATGGCCACCAAGAGTATGGTCTTCCAAGTGCAGTGTTGGAAGAAGAAGTCTTTGGCTGGTTCAAATGGTGGTAGTATCAATTTTTCTAGGACAAAATTAAGGTCCCAAGGAGACGGTATAGGCTTCCTTGGTAGCCTGAGGTGTAGTGCCCCCCTCAAGAAGAGTTTGACCTCTAAACTATATGCTAAAGGTGGTACCAGGGGCAGATGAGCTGAGATGGCACGTCTGGATTTCATAAGGTCACACAAGTAGGACAAGACCACTGGGGGCTCTGCCGTCAGTGGTTGTAGGTTGTTTTTATGACACCATAAGGAAAATTTCTTCCACTTTGAGAGATAAGATTTTCTAGTAGTTGGTTTTCTGGCCTCCTGCAGAAATCACGTCCTCTGTATACAGGTGTCTGAAGGGAATCAACAGCCTATCACCCACAAAGTGACGTTCAGTGTGGGCAGTTGAGGGTATAAGAGTTCCCTTGTCCTGTGTGAGCAGGTCCATTCTCTGGGGTAACTTGTGGTGATTGCCCTTGGCTAGGTGAAATAGTAGGGGAACCAATGCTGCCTTTGCCAGTAGGAAGTCACCAGCAAGATTTGAGGCTGTTCCTTCAGAATTTTCAGGAGGACTCTCTGAATGAGAGGGAAGGGGGGAATGTATATGCATACATTCCCTTGAACAGACCGATAGAGCGTCCACCTTCCAAGCTTTTGGGTGAGGTGCCCTGGAGCAGAAGGTCGGGAGCTGTCTTTTCATGGGGGAGGTGAAGAGATCCACATTCGGAATACCCCATTGATGGACTTGGTCCAGAAACACTTCCCTGTTCCGCATCTATTCATGAGACAGGGTCATGTTCCTGCTTAAGGAATCTGCCATCAAATTGTCTGTGGAGGGGATATATACTGCTTGGAGAAGGATTTGTTTCTCCAGTGCTATTTCCCAAGCCTGCAGTACTAGTCTGCACTGGAGGTAGGACCTTGTCCCCCCTGTTTGTTGATGTACCACAGCACAGTGGTGTTTGTCTGTGTACCACCTCAAGGTGCCTGGGAAAAGTTGACCCTTGAAAATATCCAAAGCTAGTATCAAGGCTCTCATTTCCTTCATATTGATCTGATCTTTTTGAGTGTGGGTCCATGTGCTCCTCACTCTCCAGTGTCTTAGTGTTGCTCCCAGCCTGTGTCTGAAGCATCTGTGAAGAGGTCTTGGTTTGGGGGTGTGGGCTCTAGGGGCAGGCCCGGATTTGACTGAATCTGAGAGATCCACCACTTAAGTTCCTTGGACAGGCAAGGAAGTATGGAGATCATGAACTCTAGAGGATGTAAGTGTTGTTTCCAGATATTTCTCAGATACCACTGAAACTTTCTCATGTGTAGCCTTGCTAGGGGGACCATTGGGGATAGTAGAGGCCATGAATCCTAAGATCCTGAGGAATTCCCTGGCTAAATGGTTTTGAGGGGAAAGATTCCCTGGAAGAAAGCCCTGGAAGAAAGATGTGATAGTCACAATCTTTTCTGGTGGCAGGCAAGCCATCATTTCCCTTGTCAGAAACCGACATCCTAGGTGTCAGAAAGGATTTTTTTGTGATTTGTGGTGAATCCTAGACCTGTAAAGTGGGAGATGGTGAAATGCAGGTGTTGCAAGGCCATGGAACATGACGTAGCCTGGATAAGGATGTCGTCTATATAGGGAAAAAGCTATATTTCCTTCATCCTGGTAAAAGCCATGACTGGGGCCAGACATTTTGTAAATACTCTTGGGCCATAAAAACATCAAAGAGTAAAGCACAAAACTGATGGTGTGCAGAATCCACCAACATGCAGAGGTACTTTCTGAATAGTGGATGGATGGGGTGTTTCAAGTAGGCATCCTTTATGTCCAAGGACACTAGGAGTGCCTGAGGCAAAATGAGTGGAAGAAGAGTAGGGAGACAGTGTATCCTGAAGGAGGGTATCGGAAGAAGTTGTTGAGGTGGGATAGGTCCTGGATGGGCCTTCAGGGACTTTCCTTCCTGGGGACCAGGAAAATTCTTGAGTAAAATCCCTTCCCTCTTGCAAAGGGCGGGGCCTCTTGAATGGCTCCCTAAGCAAGAAGTTCCTGCAGGACTGAAGAGAAAAGTGGGATTTGGTCTCTGGGTGGGGGAGGGATGACTTTGGGAGAGGGTCTGGTCTCCCAGGTCATGAAGTATCCCTGTTTTATGATAGGACCCAAAAGTCCTGGGTAACCTGCTTCCAAGCAGAAAGGGAGAGGGAGAGACGCATGAAAAGAGGGGTGTCTGGGAGGAGGGTCTGGTAGTCACAGGGTACCAGGCTTTCCCTGAAATGACTACTTAGAGGGTGGAGTAGATGAGAGAGACCTGGAAGAGTGCTGCTTCCTGTGGTCCTTTCTAGGTTTAGCTTGCATTCTCTTAGCTGAGGACCTAACAAAATAAGTTTAGCCAAGTAGTTTCTCTGAAAGTGTGGAACTGGGGAGACAAACATATGTTTCAATTCTTGCAGTTTCTTGCCTTTGGTCTGGAAGGTCTTAAAGAGTTCAGTAGCAGCTGACCCAAACAGGTTTTTGTTATCCAGGGGTTCATCTAGGAGCTTGGCTTTGATGTCATTAGGAAAGGGTTGCAGTCTTAACCAGGAGTACCTCCTGATGACGGATCTAGAAGCGGCAGCCCTTGCAGATGCTTCTACAGCTTTGTAGCTACACTTGGGGGTGTCTGGTCACTTGTGTGCAAGAGTCCAGGAGAGAGGAAATCTTGGCTTTCCTAGGAGAGTCAGGGAGCTCTCCCAGTTGCTTGACCCTATCTTTCAAGAGAGCCAAGGAATACTTGACCATGTGCGTCTGGTAGTTGATTGCTCTTACTGCAAGGGTGGCAGAAGTACAAGCTTTCTTTCCCAGATGTTCTACCATTCTGCTCTCTTTATCAGAGGGCAGTAAAGAGGTGGACGGTAGTAACTTTGAGGTTTTGTCGATGGTCATGGAAATAGCTGCAGGGTCTGCAGAAGGGGCTTTATACAGGAAGGTTGCCTCCTCAGGCACCTTACAGAATCTGTCTGGACACATGGGTGCTGGAGGCGGTGAGTCTGGGTTTTTAAAAGAAGCCAAGATGGCATCCAGAAAAGCAGGGTGTACGGGGGGCACAGCAGAAGGGCTAGGAGACTCCAGTTTTAAGAGTTTATAGCATCTCTTTTGGGTTTCGGTGACCTGCCTGCTGTCCCATTTGAAAAAGTTTTGCATTTTTGTGATGGTCTCACCAAAGGTGAGGTCCTCACCAGAGGAGTAAGTGCCGTTGAACTCCTCCTCTGGTGAAGCATATCCCAGAGGAGAAGTGATCGAAGAAGAGTAGGTGAGGGATTCATTATCCAATGAATCCTTTTCTGCCGAAGAGACATCAGGAGCATGCCCCTTGGGGGTATAGGGCATGGGGCCTGTGCAGGCGTCAGGCCCTGACACAAGGCCAGAAAGGCATTGAGCAGGCCTTGGGTGGAGGCCTGCTAATCTGGAGGCTGTTCGACATGTTAAGCGGCTGATAAATATGTTTAATTTTCAGTTTCCTCTTCTTATGGATGTCTGAGGGAAAGGATTCAGAAATGCAATGGAGGACTGGAGGGCCGGACGCCGGCCAACACTTCACTACACCAGAGACTATGTCCTCATGTACTACGATTTGGGAGATGTCACGCGGATCCTTGGATATAATGACCGTGGGCAAAGGAGAGATTTCCTCTGGGCCTTCCCCTGAAGGATGCTCCAAGGAGTCTGGGCCTTCACTAGCCTTGAGAGCAATGGCTGGAGTGGAGGGCACAGCAGTCTGTTCAAGCTTACTCTTTTTGGCTTTCTTGACTGAGGCTCGTCCAAAGGTTCCAACGTCAGGTCCATCCTAGAAACCAGACGTTTGAGTCTCTGATTTTCAAGGTATAGTTTTAAGGCTGCGAGATGGCTTCTGAGGGTCTTGGGGACAAAGGCCTGACAAATACTACAGGTGGTATGGTCAAATTCATGGCCTGGGCAGAATAGGCAGAGCTCATGAGAATCCTTATGTGGAATTTGCCTTCCACACCTACATTTGCCCTTCCTACCTGACATGTAATCCAAAACAGTAGCAAGTAACAAATAGAAAACCCTAAGGGGTACTTATCCTTATCTGAAGTTGGATGAAGAAAACACTACTTCTGGCAAGCGACGACCGGAGCTGGCAATCACGAAGGCTGCAGTGAACTACTGAAGAGGTGCGTGCTAATGTCCGCTTTATACCTGATGTCCATTTATGATTGACGTCTGAGAGAGGTGCGGGACGTCATGAACACCCTAGCGGTAGCATTTAACTTTTGTATAACGGACGAACGTCCGACAGTTTACCAGAGGCAAACTAAAAGATGTCATGAATACAGCAGCATATGAATAGAAGGACATCAGTACTTCTTCAGTCAGTTAGAAAATATAGTGAGATTAACTAACTGTTTTTTCCGGGGTCTGTCGGAGTCTTTCCATCTGTGTTGTTTTTTTATATTTTCTGTGATTGAAACTCTGGTGTTTATTGTAAATATTCAGTATTTTCATATTTTCTTTTAATTTTTTATTAAATATATCTAAACCTTTCATTGTGGCTGATCTTTTAGAAAATATTTAACCTTTGAGAGTGCTTGCATTTATTTAGTGGCACTGTGGCTCCACGTTCCTGAAAGTCTTGCTGCTTGGTTAAACACTACCATTTGTTTAAGTATTAATTTTAATAAGTGTAATTGGGTACCCTGGTAAGAGCCTTAAAGTAGCTGGCTTTAGGTGTTCTGCTGGCAGCAGATCTACCTTACAGTCTGGATGAAAGTGGCAGAGCGGATAAGCTGTGCCAGCCTTTCCCAAGTGTGTGTGCGTGTGTGTGTGTGTGTGTGTGTGTGTGTGTGTGTGTGTGTGTGTGTGTGTGTGTGTATGAAAATCAAATCTCAAAGACTGCCTGACCGCTACTTTGAACAGGGACACTGATAGCACTAATTTCACAGACAGGGTGGTGGAGGACTTGACGTGGAACACCCAGCTAAGGACTCAGCTCTATAGTGGTCAGTGGAGAGTCTTATTTGTGGCTTGGAGAGAAAGTCCAGCCCCAGGACTGCAATGTGCATTCCCTGTGTTCTCTTAAGGGAAATTGTATTTGGTGCAGAGAGTTGCATCTGAAAATACTGTGGTGTGTCTATTTTTCTCATAACATCAGTGATCAACATTTTTTGTGTGCAAGAATCACACTTTTTAAAACCGGACTGTTTAGTCTCTTTAGACATCCTGTCACTATCAGCAAAAGTTCATAACCAGCAATGAAAGTCACAAAGTTAGTAAATGTTCCACTCAAACATTCTAGGAACCACACCAGACTAGCAAGACTACAAAAACAACTACTCTATAAAGAGGAAAAAAAAACATGTTTTCTTTTATTTTAAGATAAATAGTGGTCAGAGGGAAAGAAGGTTAGAGGAGAGTCTCTAACTTAAATGATGTACTCCTCTAACCTGAAGAGATTCCTCTAAATTAAAAGGTGAAAGGAATAAAGGGGGAGCCCTCTACCAAAAAACGGACTAAGCTAGGGGCAAGAGGAGAAAAGGGAATCCTCTAACTTAAAGGGATTCCTAAAAAGGGGGGCAGCACTAGACAGAAAAAACGACGGCCACATAAAGCCAAAAAATTAAGAGAGGAAAGGACCTTTTCTCACAAACAAGGAACAGTCAAGATATAGCAATGTAAAGAAATTATTCGACTACTAAATTATTACTTAACAACCACACAAAAAGTTAAAGAAATATCCACTTAGCCTAAGCCATCAAAAAAGCAATCCCGAAGCTGCAAGTGGCAAACGAGATCTGGGTAACAGTCGCTAGGCATCTTGGGATAGGTTGTAGCCTCGAGCCAGTGAAAGCTCTCGAGCTTTAGTATGCGGCCAGTCAGAACCGATGCTTGGTTCTGAACCCAACCATCAAGAATGAAGGCAAGATAGGACAACATATCATAAGTTTCCCTCTCACACCAGTTTTCCTCTTCGATATACAGAACATTTTCAGACACTGAATACTTCCTTTTTCTCATACCAGTAACATCAGAACTGTAAGGGAAAAAATGTACTAAGACTTGAGATAAGCTCAATAATTCACTTCTGACTAAAGTAACAGACAGGTAAAGATAAATGTCCAAATTTTTCCTTCTTTTTGACAGGAATTTCTAAAGATTCAAACCCACTTTTGACAAATGAAACCTCCCTAGGGACAGACATCCAAGTTTGGTAAAGCAGAGATTTATTATTTCCTGTTCCTTCCTCCATGACTGGGAAGAATGGCGACTGACAAAGAGTGGTTCTCCCTTGACCACCAAGGGCACTCCAACAGCCACAGAAAACATGTCTCACTCAGCAGTCCAATGTGGCTGTATGAACCACACCAAAGGGAGCCAAGATAAAAGATGCATAGTATGAGAAACTGTAAATTGCCATAGCAGAGTCACTAATCTGTGGCTGAGGAAATTCAGCAGCTTGCTGAAGGAGCAAAAAGGCTGCTTGGGAACTCTTATTTTGTAGCTGGCATAATGAAAAACAGTGAAGCCAAAAAAAGATGACAATGTCAGGGAAGCCTGAATACAGTAGTTGGTGGAAAAGGTTAAGTATTAAAGTAAAATTTCCCACCAAATACACACTGAAAAGTACTTTAAACACTTATGTCAGCCCTCAAAAGTGAAAACACGTTTTAGATAGGAAAAACAAGTTTTAACTTTTTTAACAACCTTTTTTTCCTCAAATCTAAATAGTAACACTGACAGTAAAAAAAGTAATAAAAACGTATGTGATACTCTATAAAACAATTTTGCCTACCTTGAAAAAAAAAAAAAAATTTAATAGAAAAAGTTAATTTTCATCATAAGATGTGAATGTTTTTTTTTTCCCCCAAAGGGACTTTATCTGCCCAGCAATGAAAAAGTATTAACTGACTGTCGATCCTCGAAAACCTGTAACAGGATTGTTCTTCAACAGCAGGAAAGGGTTGGTGCTCTACCTGCTATTTCTCTTCAGCGCTATGCAAGCTGCTAATGGTATGTGTGCATAGAAGGTACACTTAAGCTTTGGAAGCTGTCTGGCTGTTATATCCTAAGCAGAATATAACCCATATAAGCTGGGCTATTACAGCAATCAAATGACCACCATATAACATTTTGGCACCAACAGAAGCAGAAATTCATGTATTACCACAAAAAACATATGGAAGATTAAGTGCTAGCAACTTTGACAGTGGAAGAAGCAGAAGCCCAATGATGGAGTGTATTAGCAGTGGGGAGAATGGATTTCAATTTCAATAATGTGAGCAATGCAAAAAACTGGACAGACAGGTGTGAAGCAGTGAGGTGGAGAAGGAAAGTAGTGGTACTGTGCCTTTAAAATCATATGCTACGGTGGTGGCAAGCAGTAAACTGAGACTGCAAATGGATGTTATGGTGAATGGATAGAATCATCTTGTTGTAAGGACAAACAATAGCCAGGTATGTTACTTGGGTCAATTTGGGTGTACCATGAGGGATTCCAATGAAAGACGGCATTGCTCTAATACATCTAGGATATAAAAAATGTTACAACTTAACATTCAAGACTTTCAATTAGCAGAAAAAGTTAAATGACATTTGAAAAAATTATTTTGTGAGTTATGAAAAGACTAATATATGGACTGAATATTCATCAAATGAAAAATAAAACTGACTACTCAGATTAAGACTACTGAAATGACTGAACATGAATTTAACAATTACCTTATTGTCACTGTTGTCACTTTGTCAGAAATAAAAAAATGACTGATGGGAGGCAGTTGTTGAATGGTGTATGAGAGGTGGGGGTGAATTTATTTCAAAGAAAGACTGGCTACTGTTAATGATATAAAATCTGTAGAGTACTGGGAGCAAACAAAGACTTTACAAATGTATATACGTATATAGGGACAACTGATTTTATTCAGGAATGCACAAAAAAAGCTGCAATCAGTGTGACAGCTTCAGACATTCTATCAGGAGCCATGCAGTAATGCATAGAAAATGTGAAAATAAAGGGCAGGGCATGCACTGTTTGACTGCCATTAATAGAGGAGGAAACATGTAAAGTGGGAAGTAAGGAGAGAGGGAGGTGTTTGGGGGGAATAATGTTCCTATAACACAAGATAACAATGTTGGAATGCTGTCTGAATAAATGCATGACAAGTTATTTCTGAAAATGAAAATGTATTATTTATTTATTTATTTATTTATTTCCAGTTTGTTTTCTGGGGAGTTCCACTGGGCTCAAGAGCCCATTTTCAGTGGAGGCCAAGGGAGAAAAGCTCCTCAAAGCACAAGTTGCATAGCATATAGAAATACAAACATTAAAAGTTACCTAAAGATATTGACAACTATAGCAAAAATTTCCATTTCATTACAGTATGGGGAAATGGGGATCCCTGAGGGGAAAAGGATCCTTGAAGCAAGTTACATTACAAGACAAAAAGCAATAATTACAAAGTTACATATCATAATTAAGAGAAACATGAGTAATTGCAGTCATTATGAGTTTTACAGTACAGCAGCAGGTAGAGTTGTTGAATGAGAAGGTGTTGGTGTACTTATTTGGTAAGATATTAAAGTGAGAGTTTGTAGGAGAGGATGAGAGGCATAGAATAAGAGGTGGTAGGGGGGATATGTTACTGCTAAATAGTGAAGGACTATAAGAAAGGTTAGAAAGGGAAAGGAAAGGATTAGCCTGGAGAGTAGGAATAGGGGAGGCTAGGAGGTAAGGGGTGAAGAGTGCAGTTACATTTTCTATGAAGAAGTAGGTAAGAGTGAAGAAGTCTTTTGAAGTTGCTTAGGTTTTCACAGGCTCTCAAGGTAGAGGGCAGGGCGTTCCATTTTTTGGCTAGAGTGAAGGAGAGTAAGAGCTGACCAGCAGGACGTTTAGGTTTGAAGATGGAAATAAGGTTTTGGTGAATGGATCTAAGGGGTCTGGGAGGGCTATATGGTAAGAGGATATTGGACAGAGCTGGGCAGTTGGTGGGTTGAAATAGTAGTTTGTGGGCTGTGACAATTTGGATGTAGTCTAGCTGATTGGGGAGTTAAAGCCAGTTTAAAGTTTGTAGGGAGGAGCAGTGATGAGAGAGGGCATTTGCATTTGTGCAAATCTGGAGATTTTATTGTAGCATACTTCTAGTTTGGAGATGAGGGTGGTAGATAGAATAGTAAGCAGTGGAGTGCCGTATAGAAGAGATGGGAGAAGGTATTCTGTGGCCAGGGTATGTCTAGTACAGGGGGAGAGGAGTTGATTATTCCTGTACAGTAGGCCGAGTTTAGTGTGGGTTTTCTTGATGTTAAGTTGGATATGAGTATTACATTTTAAGTGTTCTTCGATGGTGACTCCCAAGAGTTTGGCAGAGGGTACAATGTCAATGATACAGTTATTGAGGCTGGTAATTTGGAATGAGTTTTTATCTAAAGGATTGCATTTGGAGGGAGTGAATAGCAGGATTTTAGTTTTGTTTGCGTTAAGTGAGAGGTGGTTCTGTGCATCCATTTTTCAGTGGTTGAGAAGGCAGTTTGAGTTAGAGACTTGAGTTCAGTTTGGTTGGAGGCGTAGCAGATCAGAGTGGAATCGTCTGCGTATTGGACAATTCTGGTGTTAGGAATGGCTTTGTGGAAGTCATTTATGAAGATGTTAAATAGAAGAGGGCCTAGGATGGAACCCTGGGGAACTCCAGTGGAGGTTGGAAGGAAGGGGGAGCAAGATTGTCCCCATTTCACTGCTTGTGACCTGTCTGAAAGATAGCTGGAGAACCAGGATAGAGCTTCTGTGGAAATGTTAAGGTTAGATAGATGGTTTAGTAGATGGGAGTGAGAGATGGTATCGAAAGCTTTAGATAAATCTAATAGAACAGATGAAACAAAGTTACCCGAGTCTCGGGCTGAGTTGATGGAGTGTAGAAAGGAGAGAAGGGCTGTGTTGGTATTATGTTCAGGGCGGAAGACAAGTCGGGTAGGAGAGAGCAGTTGATGTTTGGTTAAGAATGGCATATGCTGCATATGTATGCATTGTTCGAGAAGTTTAGAGATGGGAGAGAGGATGGCTATAGGGCGGTAGTTGGTAAAGCTGTAGTTTTTGGCTATAGGGCGGTAGTTGGTAAATCTGTAGTTTTTGCCTCCCTTGTGGAGTGGAAGAATGAAAGCAGAGCGCCAGAGTTTGGGTACATAAGACTTGAGTAGTGATCTATTTATTAGGATGCTGATAAGGAGAGCGATACTGTCAGAGGCAATTTTTAAGGAGGAGGAGGGAATGTTGTCAGGAGCATTGGTGCAAGGTTTAAGTTTTGTGAGAAGTTTCTTTATGAGGTTGGTGGATACTGGTTTAAATTCAAAGATAGGGGGAGTGGGAGGAGGAGGAGTAGATGCTATGGAAGAGGGGGGTGCAGGGGTGTTACTGGGGAAGGTTTTAGTTAGCTCAGCAATAGAAGAGGTGAAGGAAATGTTAAACAGTTTGGCAATGTCTAGGTTGGATTTGCTAGTGTCTGGACAAGGGTTATTTGTGTTTCCAGGCTTGAGGAGTGGACAGATTTCCAGAATTGTTTGGGGTTTTTAATATGATTTGTTTGTAGGTGGTTATAGTAGGATTTTTTGTCTATAATGACATGTTTTTTGGCTAGGTTTCATAGCTGTTTGTATTTTAGTAAAAGTTCAGGTTGTTTATTATGGAGGTAGGTTTTCCAAGATTTGTCTCTTTGTTGCATAATTTTCTTGGCTGCTTTTGTAAGCCAAGGGGCTGTTTTGGCTTTAACTCTTTTGGTTCATGTTGGAGCAATGGAGTTTAGGATAGAAAGGAATGTAGAGTTGAAGAAATCAACTACTTCATCTAGAGGTAGGGTTTTTAGTGGGTTCCAGTTAGTGAGTTTAAGGGAGTCAGAGAAGGAAGAGGGGTTGAAGTTAGATAAGTTTCGAGTGTGTAGGAGTTGGTGTGAATAGGGGGAGGAGGATGTGGCTCTGTGGGTGAAGGCAGGGAGGTGGTCTCCTAATGGGTCGGGAGTGACACCAGATGTTGTGGTTTTGTTTGGGTGAGATATAAGGATCCAGTCTAGGATGGAGCCTGGGTGGTTGGTCTTGTTGGGCCTAGTAATGGAGTGGATAAGTTGAGTAAAATTGAAGAGGTTGATTGATATGGTGGGATTGGGGTCAATGATCTTTTGCCAGTCAATATTTACGTCTCCCATTATGTAAGTTTCATGTTTAATGTTAGAGTAGGTCCAAGAGAGAAGATTTTCCAAGGTATTGGTGTTATTACCAGGGGGAATATAAAGGGAGATGATGCAGATACTTTTTTGGTCATTTAATTTTAGCATGCCAATTACTAATTCAGTATTATTGAAGGTTGGAATAGGGTTAGAGAAGGGGGTAAGGGATAACTGATTGGAGTAAACTAGAGCGACTCCACCACCTCTTTTATTTAGGCGCTCAGTTCGGAGGCATTGATATCCGGGGGGAAGGAATTCTGAGTCAGTTATATGTGGTTTTAACCAGGTTTCAGAGATGGCAACTATGTCTGGAGAGTTATGGTTGAGCCAGGCGTGAAAGAGGGTTGTTTTGTTGGTTAAGCTTTGGGTATTAATGGTGAGGAATTTGAAGTCTTTATGGATAGGTTTGTTATTAGAGATGAGGTTTTTTGTTTGAGAAGTGTTTGGTCCAGGGTTTGGATGAATGTCGCCAGCTAGGAAGAGGTATAGGAGGTGATGAATGATTTTGTTCGGATTGTGTTTGGTTATGGAAGGAAGGTAGGGTGTAAGTTTAGGTTTGTAGAAATTTGAGGGGATTTGAAAAAGTTTTAAAGTTAATAGAGAGATGAGGTGAATGGGGGTTGGAGAGGCAGAAATGTTGTTGAAGTTATTGGATTGGTTGTGGTCTGGAGGTGGAGGTGGAGGGTGTAGATGGAGGTTTATATAAGAGGAGGCATGGTAAAGTGGAATTAGAATGAGGAGTAGGAGACATGCAGGGGTAGGGATTGTGGAAATAAAAGGGGGCATTATTAGAAGGAAGTATGATTTGAGGAGATGGGAGTACACAGATTTAGAGAGATAGGAAAGGCAGGTGATTGAGGGGAGGAGTAATGAGCTGGGTGTGATTGGTGGAGGGAGAGGAGTTATGCGGTAATGGGACTGGCTGTCGTAAGAGGGGTGTGATGTGGGATGGCAATAAAGGTAGGAACACTGGGGACGGGTGGGAATTGGGGGCAGGGTAGGGGAGCAGAGTGAGCCAGCAGGGCGAATGGAGTAGGAAAGAGAAACAGGGCAGAAAAGTGCAGCTGAAAAAGTATCAGCCTCTGCAGGTAAGAGCTGGGGTAAGTAAGCAGAAGTGTAGAATGGCCGGGCGGAATTTGCTGGAGAAATAGAGCAACACAGGGGAAGAGAGATAAATTTAATGTTGGGAGATAGGAGTGGAAAAGTTGTGATGAGTAAATGAGGGGAGACAGTAGTAAAAAGTGTTGGAATGGCAGGCTGTGGGAGTAGAATTAGAGGTGAAAGGTGGAGAACGAGATAGGAAAGTTTTAAAGAAAGATAAAACAGGCAGAAATGTAGGAAGGTGCTGCCACCTAGTGGAGAGAGGAGAAAAGGCAATGCAGAGAGGGGGAATGAAAAATAGCATAGGGCAGAATGGGCAAATGACTAAGGTAAGGAGGAGGTATGGGGAAAAGTAATGAGAGGGTAAGACAACTGTGGGAAGCAAGGCTGGAGGTAAGTGAGTTAGAAAGGGACTTTTACAGTCTGCGGTAGGCTGTTGGGTCACACACACAGATGGACAGATTAGCAAAAATAGAGAATATGTATAATTAAGATTTGTTGCGGGCTACATACATTTACAGATAACAAAATAGGTAGATGGTTCACACTGGGGTTCTTTTCAGGAAGGCCCTGATTGCTATATATTGCTAAATAAAGATGAAGAAGAGGAAAATTAATGTAATTTTCCAATTGAGAATCAGCATAAAACTTTAGAAAAATAATCATGAGGGATAAAGGAGGTAAAGAAGAACAAATTATATTGAAAATAAAGTGAGAGAAATGAAAGCAGAGTTAAAGAAAACTTGGGGTGGAGGTTAAGTTTTCCGCTGAGAATAAGCATGAAACTTTAGAGAAAACAGGAGGGCTGTGGAAAGTGAAGAAAAAAACATCCATCCATCTCATGTCTAGACATCCTCGTTTCCTATTACCTTTGTCCTCTCTCTACCACATACTTGTTATACTGTCTTCTGCTTACTGCACATTAGACCCAACTACCATCATATTTTCTCCTTGACTTTCTCTGCAATCGGGAGTAATGTGGCTTCTGCTCTAAAGTCCAGACTTTTAACTGTTCCACATTGTGCTTCCTGCTTCCCATTTCAGGGACTTCATTTCCCTCACATCAAGCTTCTGCCTTCCTACGTTTCTGTATATCAGGAGGTACTGTTCGCATAGCTGCTTTCTATACCTTATTTTTCAACTTCTTTTGTATTCTCGTCATACACTACCACAGGTACATTGTACCAGATGGCTCCGGCAACTGGAATTCCAACTCTTATCTTCTCATTCAGACTTCTTCTCAACCACCCCTCCTAGACAGCTGAAGTTGTTTCTGTTTATCTTATTATCTCAAATTTCTGCTTCTTCCGACTTCATTTGCTGCCAAGACAGCTGATCTGTCTGTACTTAGTTTAATCAAATGTACCTTCAGTTATACATTTTAGTCCCCTATGATTTGCTATAGAGCCTTCTTGTACAAATAAATGATATGCATACAGGAACTCTGTTAGTCTGTCCCTTCAGAC
>NC_056726.1:51850770-51853270 GCF_019279795.1 Protopterus annectens
ATATAGAGAGAGAGAGACAGAGAAAGAGACAGAGAGGCATACACAGGAGAGAGAGAGAGAGATATATATACATATATACATATATATACATATATACATACATATATGCAGGCATATATATACAGGAGAGGCATATAGAGAGAGAGAGAGAGATGTATGCATATAGAGAGAGAGAGAGAGATGTATGCATATAGAGAGAGAGAGAGAGATGTATGCATATAGAGAGAGAGAGAGAGAGAGAGAGAGAGATATACAGGAAAGAGAGAGAGAGAAATATATATATACACACAGAGAGAGAGAGGAGAGAGAGACAGGAGGACACATATAGAGAGAGAGAGAGAGAGAGAGAGAGAGAGAGAGGAGTAGAGAGAGAGAGATCCTGACAGGAAATGAGACATTGATCGACCAAGGATCTTAAGAGAAATGAATGGAGAGTGGAAAGGACAGAGGAGGAGAGGAAACAGAGAGAAAGAGAAAAGGAGCAGAGAGAGAAAGGAAAGGAAAAAGAAAGAGAGAGGACATTATTATAGAGGAAGAGATAGTAGACAGCAGGAAAGGACTTATATAGCCAGCTTTATGGAAATGAACATGGATGAGAATGAAAGGAGAATGCTTAATATGGAAGGATATTTGAAGGACATTTAGTGGAAAGGAGCCGAGAATGGATAGGGAAACGAAGGAGTGGCTGGATATGGAAATAAGGATAACCCTTGAGAATATAAGGAATAGTGAATGGATTGGTATAGGAGAGTATATATGGAATATAAATATATGGAATGAGATGGAATGGCACAGGTGAAGGGACTTAGATGAAAGTAGTATATATAATAGGATGAAAGAATATAAATATATAAAGAGAGAGGAAAGAAGAAACAGAGAATGTTAAATATATAATAGATACATGAAGGATGATACACATTGGATGCTTTAAGACATTGATTGAAAGAAATGAAATAATGGGAACAGAAGAAGAGGAAATGAAAATGGACAGGGTGGATGGATGGAAGGAAGGATGGATGGGTAGTGGATAAGGAAGACAGCCAATGGAAAGATAAGATGATCAGCTTTAACAATTGGCTTAAACACTGGTGTCATTCAAAGGGGATCCAGTATCTGTCCGCCTGGGATGACATGCTGGACAAGCCACGCTGTTTCAAGGGACGCTTGCACCTGTCACCCCTGGGATTCCTCGGATATTGGCAAAGGCTCTTGCCACCCCATAGTGCCTTTTTAGGCAAGGCTCAAATTCTAAACCTACCACCCTAGAACACAAAAGGAAAAAACTAAGGGTAATGCTGCTCAATGCCAGAAGTCTAAATCTCAAAATGCACGCACTGAGGCCCTTCTCAGTATGGAGAACATCGATGTCTGTGCTGTGACAGAAACCTGGTTCAAGGCTCCTGAGAGCACCCCAGCGCTATCAGGTTTTACCTCATATCATGCTCCGCCCCAAAATCAGGAAAATACCAAGAAAGGAGGGGGGGTATCCATATTCATCAAGGACACCCACACCTCAAGACTGGTGGCAACGCATGATGCATCGAAGACCATCCAGGTGCAATTAACCGTAGGCAAGACTGCTCTGCAAATTGTAGCATGTTACAGGCCACCTCACAAACTCAGGAACCTCACATGGCCTTCCTGAAAACACTAGAGGGGATAAATGTATCACCAAACACCATCATACTAGGTGACTTCAATTACCCAAATATAGACTGGGAACACTACTCAAGCCCAAACACCCTAGCCCAAAAGTTCCTGGAATTCATAAACTCAAATGCCATGGAACAACTAGTCACCATTCCCACAAGAGGAGATAACATACTTGATCTCATCATCACGAACATGGGAGCACAATGTTCAACACCGAAGTATACCCCTTACTGGTGAGATCAGATCACAAACTAATCTCGCTGGAGGTCCTCATCCCACCCCACCTGAAATAAAAAGACCACAGTAAAGAACTTCTCAAAGCCGACTTCACACTTCTAAAGACCAGTGTGGTCTCCTTTAAGGCCCCAAGCTGGCGGAAAACAGTACTCAAGCCGCTGAATCACTTACAAATGCCTTCTACCAGCACCTGCAGGACTGCATGGATAAGGCAATCCCAAGCAAAACAAAGACTCTTTGTACCAAAGGCAAGCGTCCAGTCTGGTGGACCCCAGCCATAAACAAACTCTACAACAAAAGGAGGAAGCTACTACAAGATAGAGCAAAATCCTTAAAAGGTAAGACACCCTTGATCACTATAAGTAAAAACTAAGAGCTCTCATAAAATCATCCAAAGCAAATTTCGAGAGAAAAATAGCTAAAGACTCAAAAGACAATCATAAGGCCTTCTTTAGCTATGTTAGAAACCTAGGAGGAAACTCCCAGATATGCTCAGAACTAGTTCAAAATGATGTGAAGATTACTGATCCTACAGACATTGCCAACATACTAGCTGACAGGTTCGGTGCACACTTCTCCCCAAAAGGAGAGATATCTATACCAAACGCAT
>NC_056726.1:51858270-51930770 GCF_019279795.1 Protopterus annectens
CATTATCTTCTTTGGAAGCTAAATAAAAGTAAGGATAATCTGACTATATGGTTACACAATATTAGGGCAGCCGCAGTGGTGCAGCGGTTAGCATTGCCGCCTCACAGCAAGAGGTTCTCTGGTTCAATCCTTGGCTGGAGTGCCTTCTGTGCGGAGTCTGCATGTCCTCCCTGTGGTCACGTGGGTTTCCTCTGGGTGCTCCAGTTTCCTCCATCCCAAAGACATGCTGTAAGTGGATTGGACACTCTAAATTGGCCCTAGGAGTGAGTGCGTGCGTGTGTGTGCCTTCTGTTGAAGGTTGGGCGCCGGGCTGGCAACTCGACACTGTAAAACTCCACTGCCAATCATGAGTGGACAGGTGATCCACTGTGGCGACCCCTAACCAGGAAAAAGCCAAAAGAAGAAGAAGAAGGGTTACACAATATTAACTGCTTGCACCCCAAGGTTAACAAGCCTATACCATGACTGGTATTTATTTTCCTCCAAAAGACTCTAGTCTCTCTACTCTCAAAATGGATTTTAGTATTCAACCTATTACAGATACTGGTTAGGAGTACAAATTGACCATACATAACACTGTTGAAAGAACTACAAGTGACTGGGAAATCACTATCTGACGGACAATTCCAAATCCTCATTTTAATCTCCTCAACCTCTACTTTGGATTAAGGATCTTATGTGCCTTTGAGACACTGAAGATCTTGACACCTGAATGACAGCTCATCATTATGCTGTTTTTGACCAGGCTCAGGAGAATAAAGTCTGTGCACCTGACTATGGAGACTGCAATCACTAATACATTTTTATTTGTATAGGGCTTTTGTGTTTTGGATTTGTGGTATTCCTGGTGACTTTCACCTATGGATGTGTTAGTATTTATTTATTTACTTATTTTCCATTTGTTTACCAGGGAAGTCTGACTGGGCCAGAGGCCCATTTTCAGTGGAGGCCTGGAAGAGAAGCTCCTTTACAAAAAAAAAAAAATTACATGAAATTCATGCACTACAATACCAGAAACACATAATTTTACAATACAATATCAGAAACCCATAACAATTTTACAATACAATACAAGAAAACACATTACAGGATAATATAAGAAATACAGGCAGTAAGTAAACTGAACAACTGACAAAATAGAGAGATGTCTAACAAAACATACAATATACTGTAATAATATGCTGAGTAGAAAAAAAATGTTAATTAGTATGTGTTGTAGTGTTGATTTCTGCTGTGTCCTAGTCTTGTTGGATCTTACAGACTAAGGCAATGACCTCTATTATAGTCTTGGTTTATGGTCATTTTCTGGGTTTTTGTGTGAACTGCTGTGGAGGTGTCTGGTCCTTATAAATTATGTTCATTTGAGACAGTGATGACTCCATCTTGGTTAACTACTTGCATGACTCGCTGACAGACAGTTATAAGGCAAGTAACAGAAGGCGAAAAGCCAAGGTACAAGAATAAATTTCACTGGTTACTATACCCTTTGGTAATGTGGGTTTTTGGTGGAATTTCCAGTTTTGGTGTGTTTATTTCTATTATTGCCTTTTTGTGTTTTCATTAAGTAACAGTTCATGTTCTGTGAGCATCAGACAGCTGTTACAGCTGAAGTATATCAAACATAATAAGGCTGGCTACTGAGGAAAGATAAGCTGGCTGACCTTCCAGTTTGGTTCAAGAGTGTAGCCAATATGGGATATATAGATTCTTAGTAAGCTATTTGACTTGCCTGTATGCTGGTATTCCTGAATAAATTCAACTTATGTCAATGACTATTTGTATACTACATTATGTAAGGAGGAGTATCCAAGATGATTTGCCTTAAATCAAAGATTAGTACAATAAAGACAGTTAATAAATATTGAGTAGGCCTCTTTTTATGTTAGAGACAGCTAAAGGAACTCAACTGGACCCTCAAGAGTGAGATGGTGCACAATGCAGCCTTCTGCTGGGTATGGGACTATATAGGCTTGCTATGAGCAAGACTACAGTTGAAGTGCCTGTGTCTGTCGAATAGGAGTTTTCATGCCAGTCTACAAAGTGAATAAAGTAAAAAGAAACGGAACCAGAAACCACCACACAAACTAACACTGAAAATATTCCAGTTCCAATAAGGCAGTATGTAACAGTTGGTGACGGCTAAGTCACTGTAAAAACGTTCACCAGTCCACCAGGTAGCAGAATGTACTTTTAATAAACGACAATTGAAAAACAAGTTGAGCGCTTTCATCTAAAAATAATAGACTTCATCAGAACACTTTGCTACAATAAAATGTGACTTATATACTCTTACACATGCTTCCAATAAAATAATTAAAATCAATTGGCTGAAAATTTTTTAACCCTTAAACTGCTACCTCTCAATACTGACTGATATATACATGCTTAAAGACTATTGTGGATGTTATAAGAATTGTTCCTACATAACTGTATTTAGAATCCTGACAGTATAATAGGAATGTAAGGACGATTCAACATTGCATTTATAAAACAGATGTTGCCACAATATAATCAGCATATGGCTGTGAAAACCACAGCAATTAAAGTTGTATTCCTGAATGGTAAATACTAAAATCTGCTGTTATGCACCCTGTAAAGTGTAAAGTGCGAAATGTATAGCAAAAAGTGTGGAATACCAAGATGTGGAATATAAAGTGCATAGTGCTTTGTGCAAAAAAAGATGTGCAAAATACAAGATGCAAGGTACAAAAATAAGGTACAAGTTACCAAATATAGTTGCCAGATGTTAAGATATAAGATATAAATAATTAATAATAAAATATGCTATTTAAAATATAAGGAGTTGGGAACTTTTTTACTTTTGGATGCAACTAAATTCTCCTGTCATCCAACATAGGTTTTATGGATATATAATCGTTTAAACCAGGAGAGACAGTCGCGTTTAGTTTGATTTGCCACCATACCTCTCTTTCACCTATTTTTTTCTTTAAGTTGCCCCCCCTAATATTAACATGTACAATTTCTAAAATACCAAATAAGAACCTATCGCAAGTCTTGCTGTCCCTCAAATGTTTGCACAAGGCATTTTTTTCATCTCCCTTTCTAATGCAATAATAGTGGTCATAGATCCTATTACGGAGACATCTCTCCGTTTTGCCTACGTAGTAGGAATTGCATTTGGTGCAGGTTGCCAGGTATACTAACCCAGAAGTTCTGCAATTTCCTTTCTTAAAATTTATAACTGTATAATTTGTGTCCTGTAATGTTATTAAGGATCTATGATCAATATAGGTGCACTGATTGCAATTTCCACACTTGGTCGTACCCTTTGTGCCATCTCGTAAAGCTACTCTGTCATTTTTCTTTTCAAATTCCATCTTTAAATTGCTTGCGTTGCTGTACACAAATCTTGGTCTATCCCCCATTATATTTAAGATGTTCGTATCTGCACTGAAAATGTTCCAGTGTTTTTCCATAATTGCCTTGATATCATTAGAGTTATGCCCATATTGGAGTATACATGCCCCTCTGTATTCATTCTCTGTAATCTGATTCCCTTTTGTCTGACCTGTAAAGATCAAGCAATTTAAAGATGGAATTTGAAAAGAAAAATGACAGAGTAGCTTTACGAGATGGCACAAAGGGTACGACCAAGTGTGGAAATTGCAATCAGTGCACCTATATTGATCATAGATCCTTAATAACATTACAGGACACAAATTATACAGTTATAAATTTTAAGAAAGGAAATTGCAGAACTTCTGGGTTAGTATACCTGGCAACCTGCACCAAATGAAATTCCTACTACGTAGGCAAAACGGAGAGATGTCTCCGTAATAGGATCTATGACCACTATTATTGCATTAGAAAGGGAGATGAAAAAAATGCCTTGTGCAAACATTTGAGGGACAGCAAGACTTGCGATAGGTTCTTATTTGGTATTTTAGAAATAGTACATGTTAATATTAGGGGGGGCAACTTAAAGAAAAAAATAGGTGAAAGAGAGGTATGGTGGCAAATCAAACTAAACGCGACTGTCTCTCCTGGTTTAAACGATTATATATCCATAAAACCTATGTTGGATGACAGGAGAATTTAGTTGCATCCAAAAGTAAAAAAGTTCCCAATTCCCTACATTTTAAATAGCATATTTTATTATTAATTATTTATATCTTATATCTTAACATCTGGCAACTATATTTGGTAACTTGTACCTTATTTTTGTACCTTGCATCTTGTATTTTGCACATCTTTTTTTGCACAAAGCACTATGCACTTTATATTCCACATCTTGGTATTCCACACTTTTTGCTATACATTTCGCACTTTACACTTTACAGGGTGCATAATAGCAGATTTTAGTATTTACCATTCAGGAATACAACTTTAATTGCTGTGGTTTTCACAGCCATATGCTGATTATATTGTGGCAACATCTGTTTTATAAATGCAATGTTGAATCGTCCTTACATTCCTATTATACTGTCAGGATTCTAAATACAGTTATGTAGGAACAATTCTTATAACATCCACAATAGTCTTTAAGCATGTATATATCAGTCAGTATTGAGAGGTAGCAGTTTAAGGGTTAAAAAATTCTCAGCCAATTGATTTTAATTATTTTATTGGAAGCATGTGTAAGAGTATATAAGTCACATTTTATTGTAGCAAAGTGTTCTGATGAAGTCTATTATTTTTAGATGAAAGCGCTCAACTTGTTTTTCAATTGTCGTTTATTAAAAGTACATTCTGCTACCTGGTGGACTGGTGAACGTTTTTACAGTGACTTAGCCGTCACCAACTGTTACATACTGCCTTATTGGAACTGGAATATTTTCAGTCTACAAAGTGCAACACAGAGCAATACAAATCAGGTAAAAAAATGAAAGAAACCAATGAGAAATAGCTTTTGGCCTCAACCAAAAATTCCTAAAAGCAGCAATAACTTATTCTCGGCCACAGGACAGTCACTGTCACCTTCCCCCGCCAACCCACACAATTGACCAAAACTTGCTGTAACAGTCCGGCAGTTTAAAACGGAAGTAATAACAACAGATATAATAAATTAGCCTGGCAACTCCAAAAACACTTTTGTTTTTGACCACAATGATAAAAATGATAGCAAAAGCAAAACTGAAAAAAATTCCACTTAAAAAGCAGAAATAAAAAGGTGATAAGCGCAAAAGAAGCAAAGTACCTTCCTGCTGCTTGACTTTGAAATAAGGTTAAAATGCCATTTTTTTTGCTTAATTCAGCACATGCTCTGAGCACAACTCTCTTAAGTCTTATAACAAAGATCCCAAACAAGCTTCATTCAGCACACAACTATCTGAGCGGAGAAATCAGAGACCAATGAAAAAACAACTTTTGGCTTCAGCCAATGATGATAGCTTCCTAGAAACAGCAGTAAATAATCCTTTGCCACAGAATAATAGCCATACAGCTGACCAAAATTTGCATTTAGTTACAAAGTTGCAGACAGTTTAAAATGGAGGAAAATAGTACATATAACATCAACAAACACTACAAAACTTAACAATTCAGCCAGGCACATGCAGAAACAGCATTTACACATTTCAACAAAATGACAAGAAATTGAGCAAAACTGATAACATATCATTTAAAATGCAGAAATCAACAGGTGAAAATAACTGCAGAAGAAAAAAAAGTACTTTCCTGCTTGATATAGAAATATTGGCAAAACATCAATCAGTAAAACATAAATATGAATATGGGATGTACAAGCACTACATTTGCCCCCTTTATTTCTAATTGTGTATAAATTCTCTTACAGGGCATTCAATAAATGAAGTGTGGAGCGTGAACTCAAGTCATCTTATCTTATTTTGAATTCCACTGCTTTGACAGTTCTAATCTCACAAAGATTTTCAAAGCTTTATTTATTTTGTACGTAGTACTGTATATTCTTGTTTCTGCATTGGAAGTTATACCTACATCTGAAATAACATACATTAGATGAAACATTACATACCTAATAATGCAAGTATAAATCGTAGTGTGTGAACCAAGATGTGGCTAAATTCTGGAAAAGGGGAACTTTATTAAGCTCTTGTCTTACACCAATGCATAACAATGTCCAGCATAGGAAAGCATCTGAATCACTTTCACACCTTTAAAAGCTGTTATACACTTCAATGACAGAAAAAAGAAAAAAAGTGAGACAAACTGAAGTGTCTAATAGCTTGTAAGCCATTTGCTCATCAGACAGCCACACTTTGCTTCTGCCTATGGGGCAGCACAAAGGTTTTCTTACAACTTGGCTAACCTGCAGAGTGGGTAGGACTGGGTTCTCCCCTGCATGTTTATATACCACATAACTGTGGTGTTGTCTGTCTTTCTCAATAGTTGCCCTGGAAGAATAAGTAGTTTGAAGGCTGTCAGAGCAGTCTGTACAGCTAACATTTCTTTTTGACTGATATGCAGGTGCCTTTGCTTTGGGCTCCATTTGCCTTGAATAACTTGTCCTGCCATGTGAGTCCCCCATGCATAGTCTGATATGTCTGTTGTTAGGGTTTGGGCAGCAGGGGATAGACAGAAAGAGAGTCCTTTGTTGTGGTAGCAGGCCTCTGCCCACCAAAGATACTCTACCCTTAGGCAAGGAATGATAGGAATCATTGTTTCCAGGTCTTGAGAAAGTTGACACCAGAGACTTACTTTTTAAGTACAATTGCAGTTTCCTCATATACAGTCTTGCATACGGAATTAGTAGAATGCAAGGGGCCATGAACCCCAGGGCTTGCAGTATTTTTCTTGCAGATAGCTGGGCTTTGGTGGCCAGTAGATTGAAGTAGTTTGTCAAATACATTTGTTTTTCTGGAGTGAGGAATGCCATCTGGGAAGTTGTGTTCAAGCTTGCTCCCAGGAATACCATGCGATTTATTTTCATTTATGGTGTACCCCAGTGAAGTTAGAAGTCTTTTTACAAATGTCAAGGGCTGGAGTAGCATTTCCTGACTGTCCACCTGAATGAGGCAATTTTGCAAATATGTGTAAATTTGAATTTTCTCTGCCTGCAATATGCAATGGCTGGAGCTAGGCATTTTGTAAATACCCTGGGCGCAGTAGATAAGCCAAAGGGAAGTGCAGAGAACTGATAATGCATAGAACATGCTCTGAAACATAGGTATTTCTTGCAAGATTCCCTTATGGGGATGTGCAGATAAGCTTCTTTTAAGTCTAGGGTGGCTAGCCAGGAGTCCTTGGCTAGCATAGGAAGCAGCTGTTGGAGAGTAAGCCTCTTGAACCTTGGAACCACCAGGAAGGTGATGAGAATAGACAGATCCAGGATAGGGCGCCAAGAGTTTTCTTTCCTGGGTACCCAGAAACAGTCTGGAGTAAAAACCTTGTCCCCAGTGCTCTGCTGGCACAGGTCGAATAACCTTGATACTGAGAAGAGAAAGTACTTGCTTTTGGGCCTCTACCCAGTGGTTTGGGGAGAAGTCTGGCCATTAGCTTGGGGTTGGCAGTGAGTGGAAGTAGAATCTGTATCCCTGGGATATATTGTTTAAGACCCATCTGTCCTGGGCGATGCACTCCCAGTTTTTTGCATGTAGGGCCAGTTTTCCTCCTAAGGCTGCAGGTACTGGTACAAGGCTTGGAATAATTAAGGATAAGTCATTGTGAGATTTTACCATAGGATGTTGGCTTACTACTCCCTATTTTAGAGGTGGGAGCACTCCATTGCTTAGATCTGTGCATGCCCTGAGACTGTAATTGTGGTGGTATACTACCCCTAGGTTAGGACTGAAAAGATCTGGGAGGGACTGGAAAGGACCAGTTTTTAGAAGGCCAATGCCTACTGAATCTAGGTGGCAGTACCTGTAGAAAATACTTAACAGTTTGCATTTAGTTTTTTCCTCCATCTTTTTTGAGAACGACTTCTGCTTTATTACCAAACAGGCGTTCTTGATTTAATGGTGCATCTAGTAATTTTGCTTTGACATAGTCTGGCAAGATATGTTTCTTAAGCCAAGCATGCCTTCTAAGAACAGACCCAGTGACAGCAGCCCTGCAAGATGCTTCTAAGGCATCAAAACCACATTGCAAAGTATGTTTTCCAACTTGGTTAGCAGAATACATTAACTCTTGTAAATCTTTATGTTCTGCACAATCAGGAATCAACATCATTTTCTGTTTAATTAGCTCCATCATATGTTGCTGATACTTTAACATATGAAAATGGCAATTTAAAGCCCTGATGGCAAGAGTAGCAGAGGTGTACATCTTCTTATCCCATCTGTCTAAAGCCCTAGAGTCCCTGTTCGAAAGGGTAGGGCTTTTGGCTATTGTAGCCTTAATGCCTTTAGGTCCCTGGGAAATGGTCTCTGGATCCGCAGTAGGATTCTTAAAGAGATAGTTGTGGGAGTCAGGTACTCAGTAGTACCTGTCAGGTTTCCTGGCTGCTGGAAGCAAGGTACCAGGGGTAAGGCTGAATTTCAAGAAGACATCATCTACAATCGCCAAAACAGGGGGTATAGCTAGAGGCCTGTGCTGAGGCAAGTCTAAAAATTCTCTGAGCCTTTTATTGGACTGTGGGTAGTCCTGGCATTCCCAGCGGAAATGCTCTCTTAAGGTATGCATGGTTTCACCAAAAGAAAAGTCCTCTGGAGGGGAGGCAGAGGGGATGGGATACTCTGCATCTGAATCCTCATAGGTAGATAAGGGAAAGTCCTGGTAATCAGAGGGAACAGAGTCATCAGGCTCACGGTCTGTAGAATCAGAAGGAAAATTGGTCCTTTGTCTTATATAGGGGGAAGGCTGGCTTCCGCTAATTAAAGTTATAAGGTCTTCAGCCATTCTAAATATTTGTTTCTGTGGCATGGGAGCTTGAGCATGTCCTTTGGTCGTCGGCTTTCTAGGAGAAGTGCGAACTCTGGGCCTTAGAAACTCTGTAGTTTTAGTAAAAAACGAAGATGTCGGTTTAATATGAACATCAGAAGGGTGGAATACATCCTCAGAAGCCGGTGCCTGCACAGCGGCTCCGGACCCATCCAAGGTAGAAACATCCGCAGGTTTCATAGTCGAAGAAGCAACTCGCGGCATACCAGACTCCGAAAGGGTCTCAGCAGAGGCCTGCGAATCTGTAGAAGTGGGTATCAGGGGCTGCGAAGGCACCTCACTGAGTACCGGCCTATGCTGTCTGTCTCTGTCTTTATCCTTACGTTTTTTAGGAAAATTGGTAGCCGGATGGCTTATCAAAGCCAATTCGGAATACGGTGAATGAGAGCAGAAGAATTTAGCGACAAAAATAGCCCAACGACGAATAGTTCAGGTGTTGAAAAAGGCACAAAATTTGACAGCGAGGAACATCGTGGTCTGGGCCTAAACAGATGACTCAGTAAGAATGAAAATCTCTGAGGTATTTGCTTTCCACAGGCAAGACAAAGTATTAACTTTTTCTGACATCGGATAGACCAAGAAAAAAGGGCCAATGGGGTACTTATCTTTTAGAAGACTTCAGGTCTGAAACTCGAAAAATGAAAATTTCAGGAGGCAGCTGACCGGCACTTGCGAACTGCTTCTGTTTCGGACACTGCAAGGCAAGAAAGACTGATGTCATGGCATTGGCTGCATGTTTTATACCGATGACATCCTCACGTCATGGAAGAAGTGACAGCATCCGATGCAGAAATCCTAAGACTCTGGTATTTAGGCCGACTGAGGGCTACCTGCAGGCAGATAACCCAAATGTGATGACTGCAACAGTGAAACATGAAGAACATCCACAGTTCCATGACTGTATGACAAAGACCCCACACTAGGTACTGAAGCCTAGTCCTTTGTCTTCTTGATGTCAAGAGCACTAGTGGTGGAGTTTCTTAATTACAATCAGAAACAACGAGCGCTCCATGATGACATTCATAAATACAAAGATAATGTGATTTGTTTTGATAATGGCTGCTTACAAGATTTGCTTCAAAGAAGAGGATTTTGGGTGCCCACAAATTGTTAAACCAAAAGGAATTTGTTTTACACTGATATACCTATTGCAGTTACATGCTTTGCTTCAGGATGACCCTAACATTTATTCTAAAGTCAAAATGTCTCTTATCTCATTCAAAACAGTGGCGATTACTTTCTGCAGTGGACTTGGAGTCCTACAGTATGCCACCTGGAAAGAAGGCTCATCCCATCAATGGTCATAGGTTCACAGGCATGTACTAGGCTAGCTGCCCTTGTAGGTCATTTTAAGCCTAGCAAATTTTCCTTTTTGTGCTCAAAATAACCTATCCCATTTGGTTAGAGATTGTTCTTACTCATCCCATGATTAACAATTATATATTAACCCTAATGAGAATAACTGGGATCACACCACAGATAATTTGGGAGGACCTATGTATGGAATAAAGCACCAAGGAGTTCCCTCAGTTCATTAGTACTACAGGGGCAGTTCTGAGCTAAATTTTCTTTTCCCATCTATATATCTAAGTTGCGCATGAATATGGATAGGGACGAGTTCTGTTTCATGTGGATGGGGAGCTTGTTCCACAGTAGCAGTATCCTATGTAAGATATACCTGTCCCTCCAAACTATTCTGCATCACTGATGCCATTTCACTTGCTGATGTGCTGTAAATCCATCAGTAATGGGTCAGAGAATGCCTTGTGTATGCCAGAAACTGGTCACCCCTTAGCAGTTTGTAGGATACAGAGTATTATAACAGAGCTTTGAGTCAGTCCATGTAGAACATGTTGTTTAGGCCTTGTATCATTTTAGTAAGGTATTCCTGTGGGTATTCCAGCTGTTGCATGTGTCTGGAAATATGCTAAAGGAGGAATTACACTCGATGATTGTCCCAATATGGGCCTAATAAAGGTGGACAATGAAATATCTAGATATAATCTGTTTATTTATAAGCTGTGCAACATGGAAGGACTTTCTTATGATGGTGGACACATGTTGGTCAAAAGTTAGCTCATTCTCTGTGTAAGTTCCCAAATTCCAAACAACTAGGTCAACTCAGTGCATTCTGTCAGCATGATAGTTCCCCAGTGTAGATGTCTTCCCAAAGGATACAATAATGTATTTTCTGGTATTTTGTTTCAGCCCATGATTCTGGCACCAGTTATTTGTTGGGACAAACCTTCCTGCAGGATGGCGAAGTCATTTGGGGATTCAATGACACTCCTAGTTTGCAGTCATCTGCAAACTTAGTCAGCCAGAGCCCCTTGGTTTTGGCTTTTATTTAAGAAAAGCAAATGCTGAACAGGAGAGTTCCCAGCACTGAGCCCTCAGGACTCCACTGGTGACTGGTCTCCTTGTGGAGGCAGCTTCACCAGTTTTAATCTCTTGTATCCTGTGAGCGAGGTGGCAATCCAGTAGGTGTCACAGGGGGTTTTCTCACGGGTTATTTAACCATTCTGCTATGAATTAGTTGGAGATTGTGTCAAAAGCTTTGGCCAGATTGAAGTATGTATTATGCACCATTCTACCTTCATTCATTTGTTGACCTTTTCAAAAAAGTCCATCAGTTTGAATAAACATGACCTGCTCTTCAGAACTCCACACTGAAATGAGTCCATATGAGGCTGGTCAGACTTATGGGTCTGTGGAAGGTCCTGCCTTATGCAGGGTAAAGACTAGTAGATGTTCTCCATTCTCCTGCATATTTGCATATGCAAATGGAGATATTATTCTAAAATCTGTCCTATATACATTTTTTTTTTATGGAGAAACCCTCTGTTTGCTACTTATTTATGCAGAGCTGACAATATACACTACGGCAGGGAATATGGTACATATCACACAAGGTGTCTAGTTCTGTAGCATAAAGGGATAAAGCCCTGACAACAACCCAGATAGCACAATTTAGATTAGCGACTCATGCTCTAATGCGGCTGAGTAAAGGTAGGTGAGAAAGAGTGGCTGGCACCATCTTGTTGGAAGGAAAGTATTCATACCCACTGTAATGCTGACCCCCACCAGCAGTACTGGGCTATAGCATGCAACATTATGGGCTAGATGACAGAGCTGCATATTAGCCAGGGATACTAGTCATGTGTGTGCAGCATGCAAGTGTCTCCATGCAAAGCAGTGATTGTTAAAGTCACGGCCACCACTGGGAGTGAGTTAGGCTGGGGGGGGGGGGCTTCCCTCCCATGAGTGACAAAATTGGTCTACTTTGGTGGTCAACTCTCATCTCAGAAAGTGAATGGATGATATCATTCAGGGAACAAATAAGGAATAAGGATCTTATCCTAAATGAGGAATAAATGCACTGTTCTGTGGCCTGGAAGGGGAATGAATGAACTGGTAAGGCACCAAAAATAAGACCTGAAAGGAAATGGGAAAGGATCCCACACATCCCAATAACTAGCAACCAATATCTGCCCTTAATATGGACTACAAGTAACATTAGGTCTCTTTCATCTCAGCATGTTATGCAACATACAGCATGACTAAGAAGCTCACAGCAAGATGGGTTTATACTTGGTCAACAACTCAGAGATAATGTATGCAAGGTTCTGAAGGGTGCTTACTAAAGCAGAGATTTGAGTAGGCCTCTGACAGAATAAGCATGGAAGCAAGGAAAAAATGACTGACTACCTTGATGCTATCTAGCTACTTAAAGTACTGGTGGAAATTGCGGACTTTAGTTAGAGCCACTGTCACCCATCTTAGTAGGGCTCAACTTATTGTCAATGTTGGCGCACAGATATCCTAGAAAAATCATCACAGTGTGATATGTGACAGGCGTACCCATTTTACTGATAGTAGCCCGGAGTCTTTTTTTTTTTTTTTTAAGAAATCTTCATTGTAATCAACATGAAAAAAGAACACCATTGCTACTAAAATGGAATCAATACACTACAATTTAAATTCAACAAAACATTACAACACTTAACTGTCGTTATCAATGCTGAATGCTAGTCTTTTCTGGTACAACACTTTGTGCACCAACTTTCAGCTTATAACAAACATTCACTTGAATATAAAAATCTGCAAACCAAAAACATTTAAAATGTAAATCCTTTATATGTTCACTCTACCTGCTGAAGGGAAGATACATTTCTTTTGGCTGAACTACATCTGCTACATGAGGTTTAGAGATTAACTTCCCACAAGTTAACCAAATGCAACCAAATGTTTGTAAACTTATGAGTCAGTTTCACAGAATCTAGGAATATGGTCTGTTTGTTTGCTATGACCAGATTAATGGCTACTATCTCAGAAGATGGCCTTGTCATCCAAGGTATAAGGTACACTTACTGGGCAAACAAGCCACTGCCAATGGCTCATCAACTTAAGGGTGCGGTTAACAGGTAGCAACATGATACACTGCCTTCAACTGAGTACCATGAGTACCTTTGCGACTTAGTGTATGCATGGAAATTATGGCCAGGACTAAATCTGGTGGACAGTGCAATTTTTTGACATTGCCCCTTATACTGTTCTCCATATGGCTTCCTCCAACCTACATACATACTTGGAAGATCAAAGAAATCCAGTGCCTTAGGGAAGGTTTAGGGAAGGTTAGTCAAGATCAAGTTACTGGTCATTCCAATGAGTTAGACTGGCAATTCCTTCACAATGGATGAGGGCTTGTTGAGAGACTTTCCCAATGTAATATTTATTCTACAGATGGTCAAGTACCTTTTTTTAGCCTCAACCTCATTGGAAAGAGAAAACGTATACACTCTTTTACTGTAGACAAAACCCAAGAGGATGTATGAGGAACTACAGTTCCAACTGGTTTTGTAAGCAGAAGCATACTTGGTATTTGTAAGTTGAAACATACAGTTGTTTATATGGTATTTGAAAAGCAGAAACACAGCATTTGTTACACACTCTAGCCAGTATCTTACCTAACTATGGTGCTACTTTAACCTGTTAGACTTAAGTACATTAATTTGTCTGTAATGATCTGCCTAGGCACTGTTTCCTATTCTTTGTGATTCTTTACTCTTCCCCAGACATTTATCTATGGACCTACTTATTGTACCATTTCTAACTCTCTGTCTTCTGATAACCCTTCCATTACTCTCTGACTAATATCCTCTACTCTCCTAATTGTCTCCATTTCTCCTAGAACTGTACTACTCACTTTCTACTCACACTCTCTTTTTTCTTTTTGCAGTTTGCTCGGGCCATCCACAAGCCTCGGGATTGTGCCCCCCCAACTACCACCTTCGGTTCTGAAGCAATTTCCAGCTAAAGCTCAAATCAGCCCTGGGAAATCTCAACTTGTAAACACAAGCCTTCCAGTAGAAGTAATTATTAGGTGAATGTCATTGAATTTGTTTTTAACAATTCTCTCTTACTTTGTGACCATCTTTGTGAGGTGCGCACAGCAGCATTGAGCTCCATTCAGCTTCTAACTTGGAGAGCTTTAATGAAGTTGGCCACTCAGTAGGAACATACTCTAATAATCCACCCTTCTTTACCATAGCTGGGTGGAATTTTTAGTTAAAGCATATCCCCCATTCTATAGTTCCAACTTCTCACTCCCTCCTAGGGAAGCTAACCACAGATTAATTATTATTGCATCGTATCTTACCTTATATTTAGGCTAAGCTACCTTCCTGCTCAGTCAATCTCTTGCTGTTACTGATAGGTTTCTGCAGCTTTAGGTTCTCTTGCTCTAGCCCAATCCGCTCACCTCCCTGCCCCCAAATACCACCCACGCCCAGTGCTCCTACACGTATAACCCATATATCCCCACCCCCTCCACAACAGCATATTACCATCCCTCAGTCATCAGATCCACTTCCACTTCCACATCACAACAACCTCCTCTGTACACCCCACCCACACCACGCAAGGCATACTAGAACTACTATGACTAACGCTCACCACTCTAGCTTACACCACAGCCATACATTCTAACATACCAACAAAAGCTACCTACCACATAACACACACCCAGACACAACTATAGTAATATGCTCCACACTATTTAACAACTCATTACTCTACATACCCAAAACAGCAACCACACTACCTCACAAAAGGCTAACAGTACCCAAAAACACATAGATATAGCCTATGCCATAAAACTCACACTGTTCCTCAGAAAATGTCTACTAATCTCAGATGACATACACCCCAACCCAGGTCCAAGCAACCCAATCCTATCCCAGAAACACAAGTCAGACCTACTTATTATCAATATAGACACATGTAGCATATCCAACAAACTACATGACTTTCACACATTCATATCACACTACTCACCAGACATACTAACCATTACAGAGACCTGGCTAAAACCTCCCACACAAAACAAAGAAATTCTTCTCCCAGGCTATAACATCCTAAGGCAAGATAGAGGTACCAAAAAAGGGAGGTGGAGTTGCAATATTATTCAAAAGTACACTCAACCTCCAACCAGTAAAAACCCCACTTCCCAAATTCTGGAATGCAGAGACATTAGGCTCAGTTATGTCCCTTAAAAACAAAAAGAGAATACACATCCTCTGTAGTTATATTCCTCCAGGAAATAACTCACATATAATAGAAGAGATACTACAATGGGCCACAATCAACCTACCCCAAGAAACCATCCTGCTAGGCGACCTAAACTTAGACTGGCTAGCCTGCAACTCCAACAACCTCTCAAACCATATTAACTTATTTGGATTCTCACAACTAATCCAAGAACCCACCAGAGTAGACAAAAAATCCAATAGAATCTCCACTCTAGATTGGACACTAGTTAATATCCCCACAGAAAATTATCATGTGGGCTGCTTACCTGAGGCCTTGAGTGACCACTGCCCACCATTCCTACTTTGTAAAAAGGCAAAGATTCCCAAACCCATGCTATTCAAGGAGATGAGGGACGAGCACAAAGTCAATCCACAAACTCTTAACAGTATGCTCCAGCAACAGGACTGGAATTCACTAAAAACTCTATCTTTAGACCACACAGATGATTTTTTTAATACAACTTTTATGGCTGTTCTAAATATACTAGCTCCCATCAGGAAACTCAGGACTAAAGTTAACTATGCCCCATGGCTAAATAAGACAACAAAAGCCTTAATAAAAGCCAGAGACAATGCCTGGAAAAACTAGAAAAAGAATAACACTATCCAAGACAGACAGAAATATCAAGAGCTACGAAATAAGGCCAACACCCAAACAAAAGTAGATAAAAAGAACTACTTCTTAGACATCCAAAACAAGCACTCTAGAAAGCCCCAAAAGTTCTGGCAGGCCATCAATACCCTTCTACAACCAGGCAAAACCACCACCCCATCTCCCAACAACTAATCTGATAATGACAGCATAGCTTCAGAATTCAACCATCACTTCACAGAATCTATCCTCGCACTATCGATCCAACAAGAACACTAAAATCACTCCAACTGAAGAACAAACTAACATACCCACCTTCACACTCTCACCTGTACCAACCTCTTCAGATAAAAAGCTACTCTCTAAACTAAAACCCACCACACTCGCAGCAGATGGTGTACCCACAAATTTTCTAAAATTAGCTGCAGAATCACTAGCCTACCCTGTCTCAATTCTTATAAACCACTCTATACAAGAAACCTATGTACCCCATCTATGGAAAGTGCCACATATAATTCCCCTTCACAAAGGCGGAAACTTCTATGAGCTATCAAACTACCGGCCAATTGCTATCTTGTCCCCCCTTTCCAAGCTTCTAGTTAGAAATGTATTCACACCCAGGCAATGCAATTCTTAACCTCACATAACCTCCTTTCCTCCACACAGCATGGTTTCCGCCCAAACCATAGCACAACCACTGCTCTACTCTCCTTTTCCAATCAGATTAACCATCTAAGAAACGACAACAAATTTGTGTCAGCCATATTCCTAGATCTATCAAAAGCATTTGATATGGTCTCCCACAACCTACTCTTAGATACTCTGTCAACCTTATCCTTCGCCCCCTCTACTACTTCATAGTTTAGAAGCTATCTCTGGCAGAAAACAATCAGTTTAATGGCAAATTATACTATCTCCTCTATTACCAACTACTACTAAAGGCATCCCAAAGGAATCAATACTGGGTCCTCTGCTATTCATCATTTTCACTAACAAACTACATGCTTCCACCCTGCATGCATCACTTATACAGTATGCAGACGACTCCACCCTAATCTGCTCAGCCCCATCCATAACCACTCTTCAAAAGCTTACCAAAGAATCCTTCTGCTTCGTGGAACAATGGATTACCGATATCCAACTCACTCTAAAGTTCCCAACAAGACCAAATTACTTTATTTATTTTTATTTATTTTACATTTGTTAACCGGGCTAGTCTGGCTGGATACATGTCCATTTTCAGCAGAGGCCCGAGGAGAAAAGCTCCACTAATAGACTACGACAATACATGAAGACTACTTACTAAGTAGATCAAACTTTTTAACAGAGAACAAAACAGAAAACAAATCACAATGTCCCAACAGAATACAGATTGTCTTGACTAACTTAAGTAGGTTACAGTAAGATGAAGATCAAAGTTCATATCATGTGGTTGAGGAGATAAATTCAGGCACAAGAAAATACAGTTGAGTGAAGGATATCTGAAGTGTAGGTATGTAAAAATTAATCATTGGTCAGAGGTAGAGGAGAGTGATGGTATCACACAGAGTGAAAAGAAAGCTAGTAGTTAGGCAAGCTAAAAAAAGCAAGTTAGAATGTAAGGAGAAAAGTTGGTAGTAAACTTAAGGGAGAAAGGGATAAGTGGAAAAAGAAAAGTGTGGGTAGAGTATGTTTAGATAGGGTAATGGTATTACCCCCACCTACTATTATAGGGGGGTATACTTCCCCCCATAAATCCAAATCCACACCCACTACCTTCATTATCATCTCCAAAAACAGGACCACAATCTTCCCCTCCCCTCACACTAAGCTGCTCGGGGTTGAAATAGATAATCTAAACTTTAATGTCCATATCTCACAAACCATCACAAAGGTACATAAGAAACTAGGAACCCTATACACACAAACAGTTCCTATCGAACCAAGCTAGAATCTCCTTAGCCCAAACCCACCTCTTGTCTACCCTAATGTATGCATCCCCAATCCTAATTCATATCAGGAAAACAGACCTAAACAAATTAGTCATGTTACAATAAAATTGCAAAATTCGCTAACAACTCCACTTTTAGAAGTCATCACTGTCTTGCCCTGAAGCAACTACAGTGGTTATCTATCACCAATGAGTCCTCACCTTCAACATAATAAGGAACCATCAGAAAACCCCAGCCCTAAACCAACTTCTAAACCAATATTCTGCAAATCGCCTTCTATGCTCATCCAACAAAACCCTGCTCTGCATTACCAAAGCCAATACCACTGCAGGAAAAAGTCTGTTCTCCCACAGCATTGCTAGGGAATGGAATAACATTCCCAAAAGTATCTCCTCTGCACCAGCCATCTCACTTTTCAAGACATCACTAAAGTCACACCTCTTGCATCATGGTTCTGTCCCTGTATCACATAAAATCTTTTCTGCTCTCCTCCCCTCCTAACTTGCGACACCTCATCTCCTCACGGCTTACCTCAGCTATTCTGTACTACGCAAATACTCCCTATCAGGAGCTACTATCCTACAAACTATTTCTCACGCTATGACATATCTCCCGAATAGTATTATTTTCCAGATTCCATTCCTTCATTTTTATGCTTTGTACTACCAATGCAAAATTCAAAGTTTTGCTATCTATATAACAAGCTTGCTCAAATCAAATTAAGGTACGAAAAATCTCCTTGACTGTATATATGCCACTGTATAAAAATTTTCTGTCATTCATGGATTGTGTGTTGTCATATTAAGACATGGAGCTCTGATTTTATATATGCCTCTGTACAGATATTTTTTTTTTTGTCATTTGTTGTATTTGTACTGTTATGTTATGGAGCTTTTCTCCCCGGGCCTCAGCTGTAAATGGCCCTGGTTCCAGTCGGACTTTCCCGGTAAACACATGTAAAATAAATAAATAAATGTATGATGCTACAGAGAAAATGAGGTTAGAAAGGAGAGAAGGGTGTTTATTTGGCAGTCCTCTTCATATATGAGGATAATTATGATGCTATAGGGAAAATGAGGTTAGAAAGGAGAGAAGGAGGTTTACTTGGCAGTCCTCTTTATACATGAGGATAATTATGATGCTATAGGGAAAATGAGGTTAGAAAGGAGAGAAGGGGGTTTATTTGGCAGTCCTCTTCATACATGAGGATAATTATGATGCTATAGGGAAAATGAGGTTAGAAAGGAGAGAAGGGGGTTTATTTGGAAGTCCTCTTCATACATGAGGATAATTATGATGCTATAGGGAAAATGAGGTTAGAAAGGAGAGAAGGAGGTTTATTTGGCAGTCCTCTTCATACATGAGGGTAACATTAAACTTTGCCTCAGCAAAGGATACATCCAGATTAGCGCCCAGTGACTGGATGGTCTAAAATGGTTCAAAATCTAAAATGGGGACCATTTGGCATCACTTTTAAGTCTTTAGGAGAGAAAAGCTTTTCCCTGTTAAGTGGCAACGGTGGACATAGCTCCCACAACCCTCCTGGACATGGGCAGTCATTAATAATTGACTAGACTACCTATGGTATTACATTGGGATGAGACAGCTAGGCTTGAAATGGCCTCCAGGTTGATAGCCTAGTAACCTCCAATGATCCTATACATCTGATCTGATAACTATGGAAGGTGGAGAGGTGAAGGGATGCTTGGATTTCAAACAATTATCAGCTCTGAAAGACTCAAGGAACTGTTTTCTGACTGGTGGGAGTAATAAACACTACAAGGAAGAGCCACACAGGGCTGGACTGGGATTTGCCTTAGATGACACATTCATGTTCTATTGCTTCCACCCAATTAAGTCTATTTGCTGGGTAAACACTGCATGCTTTTTTCTTTATAATCTGTATGGGTTGTACAGAAAGTTCTGCAGTCAGTGAACTCAGTGCTGGTGATGGCCTTTGTCACACAGTTGGTCACTGGCAGCATTTTTTCCACATATCTAGATAACATCCTCATTGGAAGAAAATGAGAGTGGTATGCTGCACATTCTGGCAACACATATGGAGATAACAAGTTGTTTAGAATCCCCTTGCCTGAAAAGGTCAGTTTACAAAGCTTCACTGTTTTGGAGTTACTTTTAGTTGCTGCACATAAGGCAATTACCAGAAGGCAGTGGACCCGCCACAGTTGATCAACAGACGCAGCTTTTACTTTTTTATAGAACAGAGGTTTCTAAAACATATAAAACTGAACTTACTGTCAGCATAGTAAATCTCCAGTGTTGCTTGAAGGAAGTCTAAGATCTCAGCAGCCTTTTTTGGAATGTCTTCAGAATAATCCTCCCTATCATTGTCTTCTTTAGGTTGGTATGTAATCTCTATAGCTGTAGATTTAAGAATGCCAGCAGCTTTCACCTTCTCTTTATGACGTTTCTTCTTCATCTTTCTCTTTTTATTTTTACTCATTTTAGTCCCATCTGTGACAACATGTTGGGATGACTCCTGAAGGCCTGGCTGCAGTTGAACTTCATGATCAGTGTTGTTTTCAAGAGAAGATCCTCCCTTCAGAGCTTTATTACACCTCCTTTTTTGTCTGTGTTTTCTTATTATTTTTCTCTGAGCATCCTCACCTACGTGCATATGGAAGACAAAATTATTACTTCATACTACAAAATCTAATTGTATTTACCATAAAACATTACAATTTTAAAAGCTGCGCCACTGTAAACATTGCTTTGACATTTGTAAATGTCAAAGTCATTTTATAAATGTTAAATGCCAGTCTTAATAAATAAAAAAGATCAAATGCACTGAAAAGCAATTTGAAAACTTTCTTGTGAAGATGTATAAATGTAAGAAGCTATGCTTTGATTAGGGGTTCTTTGAGCTAAGTGACTAGTCTATACCATAATCATGAGACTAACCCAAATGTTTCTGAAGCTCCCTATTAATAAACATAACACAACCTATCTGAGCATGGGAGCATGGAATTCCTTACCCTTACTACCTTTTCACTGAAGCAGAGCTTTCATAGCTTTCTTAATGCCTACTTGCCATGAGTTGCAAGTATAAATGGCCAGATACCAAGTATGCAGTGATTTTTGGTTAATTCGCCAGAAAAAGTAGTTTGGCATAGGAGGTATTTCCTTATTATCAAGGTGTAGTGACCCAGAGTACATTATACCTGTCTCCTGCTTCTAGAAGGCACTCATCTCTGCTGGATGTAAAAGACTTTGTCCACTCCCCTTGAAAAAAGAAATGAGTGTAGTGACTATTGTTTTGATAACTGTTTCATTTCTTCACTTTTTCTTCCTGAATAGTTCAATTCCTTTAATCAATGAGCACAAAACTCAGTGAATCCAAATTATCACCCTTGTTCCTCCTTTTTACAACCCAAGCTATTCAGTCCACCATCACAATAAAAACTTGCAACCACTAGCACTAATCTAAGAAAGTACAGTTGTGTAAGAATGAATAGTTGTGTAAAATGTTACAACCATAGATGTCCTTTTTCATGTTGCAGTATTCATAACCTTTGGGATTCCCTGCCTAGGTGACCCAAACATCCGGACAGTATACAAAAGACTTTTGCTACTACATGGTACGTGCAATGTTGCACATAGCAAGGCAGCCTACGTAGGCCATAAAGGTGATGTCAGCATGCACCATTCCTCTGAACTGAATACTTCAGTCAGGACACCAGTCCACGGATGAGGTCTACATCATCATCCAAGAAATAGGAAGTATCAACGGTGTAGAAGGGTGGAATAGAATACTTCAAAATGGATGAGAAGGACATCTATTACACAACTATTTTATGTCCTTCTATTCCTGTGCTGCAGCTTTCATAACCTTTGGGAGAGTACCAAAACTCATGGAAGAGAAAGGGAGGATGGAGCAGAGGAGTCTTCTAAGAATCCATGCAGGACTGCCCTAGCAAATCCTGCTCTCAACCTGGAAATAGTGTCCCGTTTGCAATGTTTGGTGAAGGTATGGAAAGAGAACCATGTGGCTGCTTCCAGAACAGATGCAGCATCCACACCTTTGAAGAAAACCCCTGAAGAGGCTACTACTCTAGTGGAGTGAGCTTTCACAGAGGAAGGGAGTGTCATCCCATGGGAGACATAAATGAAAGAAATAGCCCTACAGATCCAAGTAGAAAAAGTCTGTTTGGAGACAGGTTTTCCTAGTGAACAGGAATGGAAGGATACAAACAGTTGCTCAGTTTTCCTAATAGGCTTGGTTTTGTCCAGATAAAATCTGAGTTGTCTGTGCACATCCAAGAAATGAAGGACCCTTTCACTAGGATTTTTAGGATTAGGAAAGAAAGTGGGCAAATGCATGGATTGGATTAGGGACAAGTCATGAACCAGCTTAGGCATGAAGGAAGGGTTAGTACAAAGAGAAATCCTGTCCTTTTGGAAAATAAGAAAAGGCTGGCAGGCCATAACGGCTTGGAGTTCAGAAACACTTTTGGCAGAAGTGATGGCTACTAACAGGATTGTCTTCCATGTGCAAAATTTTAAAGAAGCTGACACTGCATGCTCAAAATGAGCCTGTGTGAGCTTTCTCAGGACAGAATTTAGATACCAGGGAGGAGGGACAGGTTTCCTGGGAGGTCTAATGTGAAGGATGCATTTTAGGAAGACCTTAACTTCTAACCTAAAGGCTAGAAGAGTAGATAAAGGCAGACATGCTGAAATGGTTGAAAGATGGGCTTTAACAGAACAGTAGGCCAACCCAGCCTTAAGTAGCTCACACAAATTAGAAAGAACCAATGGAATGTCCACTAAAGATGGATCTAGGCTTTTCTTTAGACTCCAGATGGAGACCTTCTTCCAACTGGATAAATAGGATCTCCTAGTGTTGGGTTTCTTGACCTCCGGCAGGACTAGAAGCATGTCCTCAGAAAAAAATTGTCGGAAAGGGAACAAAAGCCTAGCACCCACAGAGTTAGATTAAGGGAGGTGAGATGTGGATGGATAAGTGATACCTTGTCTTGTGTGAGAAGATCCACCCTGTGAAGTAACTTGTGATGATTGCCCTTGACTAAATGTAGAAGAGAAGGGAACCAGTACTGTCTTGGCCAAAAGGGAATCATCAGCAGGACTTTTGGTTTGTCCTGCTGTATTTCTCAGTAGGACCTTCTGAATGAGTGGGAAGGGGGGAATGTATAAAAAAATCCCTTCCCGTGAGAAGGATAGGTTGTCCGTGAGAAGGATAGGTTGTCCACCTTTCATACCAGAGGGTCTGGGGCTCTGGCACAAACCTTTGAAAACTGTTTGTTCATGGGAGAGGCAACTATGTCTATTTGAGGAGTACCCCTGGTGGAGAATGTCCAGAAACACATCCCTGTGAAGCATCCATTCATGTGCTTGTGTCATTGACCTGTTAAAAGTGTCTGCCAGCACATTTTGAGCTGAAGGAATATAAACTCCTTGCAAAGAAACCTTCACTCATGAGGCAATCTCACAGGCTTGAAGGGCCAACCTGCAAAATAGGTATGACTTGATGCCCCCCCTGTTTGTTCATATACCATAGAACTGCAGTGTTGTCTGTGAATAATTTCAGGGGTCCTGGCAGTAGGGAGGAATGAAAGGCTTCAAGTGTCTGGATCAAAGCCCTCATTTCCTTTAAGCTGTTATGTTGCTTCTTGATTGAGGGAGACCAAAGGCCTTGGATCCTGAGTTGCCCCCAACTCCAAGTCTGAGGCATCTGTGTAGAGTTCTTCAGCTGAAGTTGGATGTTGAAAGGAAAGGCCTGAGTTTAGGTGAATCTGTTGAACCCATCATTGCATTTCTCTCTTATGCATGGGAGAAGAGAGAGTATAAATTCCAGAGGATGGATATGCTGGCTCCAAAGTGTTTTTATAAACCAGTAGATTTTCTGTATGAGAAGTCTGGCTAGGGGTAGCATAGGAATAAGTGATGCCATGAAACTTAGTATACACAAGTACTCCCTGGCAGATATGGTGGTTAGGAGGTGTAGTTTGAGGAAGTAGCTGAGCAAAGTTTGCACTTTTTGAGGAAGGATAAAAGCCATCATCTAATCTGTCCTTAGTCTGCATCCAGGGAAAATATGATCCTGGGAAGGATTGAGAGAAGATTTGCTGGAGTTTATGGTGAACCTCAGGCCTTGGAGAGGGGAGATAGTGAAGGCTAGGTTTTCCTTTAGAGTGTCTGGGTGGACTGCTTTTATTAGCAGGTCATCCAGATAAGGACAGATTCAAAGATTTATTCAAAGATTCAAAGAAACTTTATTGTCATTTAGCAAATACAAGTGCTACCTAAACAAAATTTAGAGTGTCAGCTCTTTTACAGGAAAAAACATATGCAAAAAGACAAGAAATGATAGGTATTAAAGGAAATCAATAACTACAGTACATAAGTAAATGTCTGGTAGCTGATGCACATGCTTGCATGCTACTTATTTACACTGGACAACACTGACTACTAGATGATTAACACATGAAAAGAAAAGTACACTATACACAGTGGTGAGATTTGGGTGATACTGCACATAAGGAAGTGATTGGAATCACACTTGAATAAGAATATATTAATTTTAGTATGCAATAAACAGAATTACTGTATGAAAAAAGGAAAAGAATGAGAGAAGAACCATCTATTATAGTTTTGATTCATGCATATTTGCGTCTACGTTAATGAGTCGTGTTGCAGTTTGATAAAAACTGTTCACAAATCTGGAGGTCCTGCAGCAGATACTCTAACCTTCTACCAGATGCAAGTTTAGTGAACCAACCATATGCTGGATGAGAAATGTCACTCAGTATTTTGCAGGACCTCTTTTTACATCTCAAAGAGCTCCTCTAAGATAGGAAGACTAGTGCCCATGATGTTTTCTGTTCTGCTATTATTCTTCAGCAGCTTCTTTCCTTTCAGGCATTGTGCTGTTACCGAACCATACAGTGCGCAGTTGCTGGTGATAATGGTCTTGATGGCTCCCTTGCATAAGGTATTTAGAGCATTCTTAGAAAGCTTTGCTTTACTAAGCCTTATTAGGAAGTGTAGTCTTTCTTGGGAGCCTGTAGAATGCAATATGACAGGGCCAAGCATTTTGAATACCCTTGTTGCCATAGAGAAGTCTACAAAGGGCACAGCTTACAAGAACTGAAAAATCTGAAGAAGCAACAGAAAAGCGAAAAGCTTCCACTGTATTGAGGATGAATGGCATAGTGTAGTTATGCATCCTTGATGTCCAGAGTGACTAGACAGCCCTGTGTGGAAGCAGAAAGAGGGAAAAAAATTATGCAGAATGAGCATCACGAAGGTTGGCACTTGTTTAAAATGTGAGAGGTCTCTGACTGGCCTCCATGGACCATCTTTTCTAGGGACTAGGAACATTCTTGAGGTAAAACCCTCTTCCTTTTTGTAGTCCTGGGATTTGGGGAACCATGGAATCAAATTCCAAGGAAGCTGTGGAATGTCCATATGAATGGAAAGACAGATTTCCATACTATGCAGTAACCATTTTGGATAATGGAAAGGACCCACTTATCCAAGAGAGGAAGAGAAGAAGATAGGCACTGGGGAAAGGGGTATGTCTGAGAGATTTGCCCAGAGTAGTCAAAGGCTACCTGCGCCCTAACTTGAAAGATGGTCTTTTGAGCGGGGTTTGCTGAGGTTTTGGAAGATCCCTGTCTATGAGCTCTTTCTCATGGGAAGAAGTATGGAGACTCGTCATTTCCTTCTGACAAATTGTGTCTTGCAAGGATAATTTGCTTCAAAATGGTATTTAGAAAAATGGATACACAAAGATGTGTTTCAGTTCCTTAAAGCTCTCTTTTTTCATGCAGGGACTTAGAAAAGGGCTGCAGCATCTGCACCAAGCAAGAGGGGCATCCACAATTTCTAGCCTTGATATCATCAGGTGTTTGGAGTCTCAACCATGAGTACCTCTACAAGACAGAACCCAAAGCTGCTGATCTAGCAGAAACCTCAGCTGTGTCATAAGTGCATTTCCCAGTGAATATCCTATGCACCTAGGTTGAGGCAGACAGTAAAGAAGCAAGCTGAGCCTTAGCTGGAGAATCAGGAGTGTCTGATACCAGCTGAGAAGCTTGGGTAAGCAAGGCCAGACATATACTTTTACTCAGATAATTTTTATTTTTGATGCAAAATAAACAAAAACAGGAAATACCTGTTTTAAGTATTTACATTCAGCCTGACATGAAAAAAAACAAAAAAATGCAAAAAAAAGACAAAAAAAAATTAAAAAAAAAATAAGGTATTAAAGGAAATCAATAACTACAGTACATAAGTAAATGTCTGGTAGCTGATGCACATGCTTGCATGCTACTTATTTACACTGGACAACACTGACTACTAGATGATTAACACATGAAAAGAAAAGTACACTATACACAGTGGTGAGATTTGGGTGATACTGCACATAAGGAAGTGATTGGAATCACACTTGAATAAGAATATATTAATTTAGTATGCAATAAACAGAATTACTGTATGAAAAAAGGAAAAGAATGAGAGAAGAACCATCTATTATAGTTTTGATTCATGCATATTTGCGTCTACGTTAATGAGTCGTGTTGCAGTTTGATAAAAACTGTTCACAAATCTGGAGGTCCTGCAGCAGATACTCTAACCTTCTACCAGATGCAAGTTTAGTGAACCAACCATATGCTGGATGAGAAATGTCACTCAGTATTATAGGTTCATAGGTTCATAGGTTTATACTAGGCTATCTGCCCTACGGCATTTATAAGCCTAGCCCAAATTATTGTGGCTTACGCCACCCCTTATATGAAAAAATACTGTGCCCATTAGTTTGTTGTGCCTCTGTCCAGCAGTGACCCAGAGATGATTCCCGGGGTAAACCTACGATCTCCCATCCACAGGTCTAGATTTCTCTTGAACAGAGTCAATGAGGTGCTCTGCCTCACATGGACCGGGATTTTATTCCACAGCATAGGGAGTCTCTGAGTGATAAATCTATCCCTCCAGCACGTCCTATTTATATCCGTGCTAAGGTTTAAGTCGCTTGCTCTAGTGGTTTTGGTGGATTTGGATTTTTTGAGGTGGAGCATGTCCATTAATTCGGGTTGGACATGGCCTTGTATGTCAGGCACATGTCACCTCTGAGCAGACGGTATGCGACTGAATAGAGCTGGAGTTTCTTCAATCTGGCAGCATATGACAGATTTTGGAGTCCCTTTATCCTTTTGGTGAGGAACTTTTGGGGTCTCTCCAATTGCTGCAGATGTCGGGTGAGATACATCCCGAATGGGGCATTGTACTTTCGATCATTGGTCTGATAAGTGAAGAGTACAGGGGAACAATGACCTCACTAGATCTGGATGTGAATCCCTTCATGATCAGGTGGGCAATGTAGAAGGTCTTTCTAACCACTTTAGCAATGTGAGTGTCAAAGAAAGGCCACTGTCAAACTGGGTCCCCAGGTCCCTGATAACCTCTTCTGTGCTTAGTGGATTGCCACCTATATGGTAGCTTAGGGTTACCTTGTTTTCCCGAAGGTATGACTATACATTTTTGGCGTTTAACTTCAGGCCATGGCTCTGGCACCAGCTATCTGTTTCCGTGAGTCCTTCTGAAGGATATCAGTGTCCGATGCACTTTCCACTATGGCCCAGTTTGCAGTCATCTGCAAACTTTGTCAACCAAAGTCCTCCCATGTTGGCCTGTACTTCTGAGAAGTAGATGCCAAACAATAGGGGGCCAAGGACCGAGCCCTGTGGGACACCACTTGTGACCCGGCTTGGAGTCTGACAGAGCGCCAGCAACTCTAACCCTGTGGGTTCTGTCCTTAAGCCAGTTTGCAACCCATCTTGTGACATATGGGTTTACATTTAAGCTGGTAAGTTTTTCTACAATACCGAGTGGGGTATTGTGCCGAACCTTTGCAAGGTCAAGGTAGGCTGTATGGACTGCCTTTCCCTCATCAATGGCCTTGGTGACTATTTGAAGAAGTCGACCAAGTTCAAAAGGCATGATCTTCCCTTGACAAAGCCAAACTGGGTGGGTCCAATGTCTGCAAGTCCCTATATCTTTGTTTATGAGCTCCATTATGATCCTCTCCATAGCTTTGCAGACTAGACTTGTTAAGCTTATGGGGCGGTAATTACCAGGGTCCGTAGAGGCGCCACCTTTGTGGAGTGGGACCACAGTTGCCGTCACGCCACTCCTTGGGCACGTATCCTGTGGTAAGGCTGAGATTAAACAGCTGCCTTATGTGCGGGTTTAATTCCTCATTTAGCTTCGTGTAGCACACAGCCGGGGACACCATCCGGTCCCATTGATGCTGTGTTTTAGCTTTAGAGAGCAGCTTTCACCTGCGCATTTGAGATGTCCGGGAGGCTACACTCGGCTGGGATAGTTATCTCTCTCCTTTAGGGGAGAGGGGTGAAGTTTGCACTGAACCTGTCTGCCAGTATGTTGGCAATGTCTGTGGGTTCAGTGATTTTTGTATCATTTTGGACTAATTCTGAGCATATCTGTGAGTTTCCACCCAGGTTCCTAACATAGCTGAAAAAGGCCTTATGATTGTCCTTTGAATCCATGGCAATTTTTCTCTCAAAATTGGCCTTAGTTGATTTTATGAGTGCTCGTATTTTTTACTAATAATGATCAGGGGTGACTTCCCTTTTATGGATTTTGTTCTATCATGTAATAGCTTTCTCCTCTTATTGTAAAGTTTGTTAATGGCTGGGGTCCACCAGACTGGACGTTTGCCCTTTGTGGAAAGAGTCTTGGTTTTATTTGGGATTGCCTGATCCATGCAGTCCTGGAGGTGTTCATAGAAGGCATTTGTAAGGGCTTCCGTGGCTTGGGTTGTGGTTTCCTCTGACTCAGGGGCCTTGAAGGATACCACACCAGTCTTGAGTAGTGTGAAGTTTGCTTTAGAGAAGTTCTTCACTATGGTCTTTTGTTTGGGGTGGGGGCGGGATGTGGATTTCCAGTGAGATTAGTTTATGATCAGATCTCACCAATGAGGGATATACTTCCGGTGTGGAGCATTTTGTCCCCATGTTTGTGACAATGAGATCTAGTATATTTTCTCCTCTCATGGGAACAGTGACTAGCTGTTCCATGGCATTTGAATTTATGAACTCCAGGAACCGTTGGGCTAGAAAGTTAGGGCTTGAGTAATGTTCCCAGTCTATATTCGGGTAGTTGAAGTCACCCAATATGATGGTGTTTGGAGATACATTTATACCCTCCAGTGTCTTCAGGAAGGCTGTGTGGGGTTCCTGAGTTTGAGAGGGTGGCCTGTAGCATGCTACAATTTGTAGAGCAGTTTTGCCTATTGTTAGTTGCACCTGGATGGTTTCGAAGCTTCATGCGTTGCCACCAACCTGGAGGTGTGAGTATCCTTTATGAATATGGATACACCCCTCCTTTTGTGGAGTGGTCGGGTTTTGGGGCGGAGCATGATATGAGGTAAAACCTAATAGTGCGGGGTGCTCTCAGGAGCCTTGAACCAGGTTTCAGTTACAGCACAGACATCGATGTTCTCCATACTGAGAAGGGCCTCGAGTGCGTGCATTTTGAGATTTAGACTTCTGGCATTGAGCAGCATTACCCTCAATTTCTTCCCATTTTGTTTTCTAGGGTGGTAGGTTTAGAATTTGAGCCTTGCCTAAAAAGGCACTATGGGGTGGCAAGAGCCTTAGCCAATATCCGGAATCCCAGGGGTGACAGGTGCAAGCCGTCCCTTGAAGCAGCGTGGCTTGTCAAGCATGTCATCCCAGGCAGACAGACACTGGATCCCCTTTGAATGACACCAGACATTAAGCCAATTGTTAAAGCTGATCATCTTGTCTCTATATTGTGGCATCATTCTTGGTGAAGGAAGGATACTGCTCAGGGTTAGGGTCATACCTGCCTGGGCTACATAATCAGAGAGCTCCTCTATGTCTCTTTTCATGCAGTCCAGGAGGTGCGTCTCAGGTCGTTCACACCAGCATGGACAATGACTGTGTCATATTTGTACTTGCTGTGGGTGACCAGTGCTTGTGTTATGTGGCGGATTCTAGCCCGATAGGCAGCTTACTGTGACCCTCTCCTTGTTCAGCCTGGTGAGTGGGGCGTCAGTGTGTCTGACTATGGAGTCACCTATGACAAGTATGTTTGGTGTTGTATTTGGCCTTAAGGGCTGTGACTGCTTGCACACTGCTTTTGTGGTTTATGTGTTGCTTGTGGGGTGTCTTGAGGTAGCAGTTGTTTGGGTGTCTGCTTTGGAGGCCTCTGCTGTTTAGGTAAATTTTACTTAGAGCCTCAGTATGTCTTTGTGTGTTTATGTGTTTGATTCAGTGGAGTGGTAGCATTATGTGAGGCTGGTTTTGTGGTGTGTGTAGTTGCCTTCTCCTCCTGTCTGGTCTTGCCAGTCCTGAGTTGAGAGAGCTCAGCCTCCAGTTTGGCTAAATAGCTGCATCTCTCAAGTATTTGTGTTATGTGGGGGGAGGAGGGGGTTGTCTGTGTACATGAGGGAGTTAAAACATTGCCTAAAGTTTCACAGATTCACCAGCTGGACGAGAGAGGAGATTGACAACTGACCTCTGGACATGCTAGAATAATATTGAAATCCTTAATTGAAAACAAGGGCCAGTGGGGAGTGAGGGTGTAGTGCTTTTAATTTTTAGTGCTGACTTATATAATTGCTTTAGTGAGCAAGTGCCAGGTAACTTGAGTGCAATGTGATACAAGTAACTAAATGCAAAAGCGACAAACAGTAACTTTCTTTCAAGTGAAACAAGGAAATAAGTACAGTAAGCAATGCAGATATCACTAGTGATCCACAGAAGCGCTGAGAAGTTGCGTATTAGGTGAATTAGCTTCGAGCGAAATAACAAGCAAACAAACAAGTATATAAACAAAGCTAGATTCAGTAGGCCTGGATCTAGTCTATGCTAGAGCAAACAAGGTGAACCAATTTCAGTAAGATACAGTTCAAATATTCAGGCACTATAAACCTTTAACCAGAAAATTCCCAGCTCAGAAGGGCAGAGTCCAGCCTCTTCTCCCACAAGAGTGCAGTCCACGAACCTTCTTAATGTAAAATAACTGGCCTGAAGCCCAAGTGCCTAAACCAGAACTAATACACTTGGACACTGGGCTCTCAATCAGCAGTTCCCAACTTAGAAGGATGAAAGCTACCTGTCCTGCCACCACAGTGCTTGCCACAAACCTTCCTAATGTAAAACAACTGGTCTGAAGCCCAAGTGCTTAATCCAAAAGACTTGAATGATAGCTACACTTTAATCAAGTTACAACCAAGCAGTAATAAATACCATTGAATACTTTAGAGAATGTCTGGATTAGTGCTCAAGTTACACAAACAAAGCTAGATCCAGCAGGCCCGAATCCAGTCTATGCCACAGCAAACAAGGCGCACCAACTTCAGTAAGAAACAGTTCAGATATGCATGCACTATAAGCCTTTAACCAGAAATTCCCAGCTCAGAAGGGCAGAGTCCAGCCTCTCCTCCCTGTATTTTGCAGGACCTCTTTTTACATCTCAAAGAGCTCCTCTAAGATAGGAAGACTAGTGCCCATGATGTTTTCTGCTGTTCTTATTATTCTTGGCAGCTTCTTCCTTTCAGGCATTGTGCTGTTACCGAACCATACAGTGCGCAGTTGCTGGTGATAATGGTCTTGATGGCTCCCTTGCATAAGGTATTTAGAGCATTCTTAGAAAGCTTTGCTTTACTAAGCCTTATTAGGAAGTGTAGTCTTTCTTGGAGCCTGTAGAATGCAATGACAGGAGCCAAGCATTTTTTGAATACCCTTGTTGCCATAGAGAGTCTAAAGGGCACAGCACAGAACTGAAAATCTGAAGAAGCAACAGAAAAGCGTAAAAGCTTCCTGTATTGAGGATGAATGGCATAGTGTAGTTATGCATCCTTGATGTCCAGAGTGACTAGACAGCCCTGTGGAAGCAGAAGAGGGAAAAAAAGAGTATGCAGAATGAGCATACGAAAGGTTGGCACTTGTTTAAAATGTGAGAGGTCTACGACTGGCCTCCATGGACCATCTTTTCTAGGGACTAGGAACATTCTTGAGTAAAACCCTCTTCCTTTTTGTAGTCCTGTAGGATTTGAGGGAACCATGGAATCAAATTCCAAGGAAGCTGTGGAATGTCCATGAATGGAAAGACAGATTTCCATACTATGCAGTAACCATTTTGGATAATGGAAAGGACCCACTTATCCAAGAGGGAAGAGAAGAAGATAGGCACTGGGAAAGGGGTATGTCTGAGAGATTTGCCAGGTAGTCAAAGACTACCTCGCCTGACTTGAAAGATGGTCTTTTGAGCAGGGGTTTGCTGAGGTTTGGAAGATCCCTGTCTATGAGCTCTTTCTCATGGGAAGAAGTGGAACTGCGTCATTTCCTTCTGACAAATTGTGTCTTGCAAGGATAATTTCTGTGGTATTTAGAAAATGGATACACAAAGATGTGTTTCAGTTCCTTAAGCTCTCTTTTTCATGCAGGGACTTGAAAAGGGCTGCAGCATCTGCACCAAAGAAGAGGGGCATCCACAATTTCTAGCCTTGATATCATCAGGTGTTTGGAGTCTCAACCATGAGTACCTCCTAAAGACAGAACCCAAAGCTGCTGATCTAGCAGAAACCTCAGCTGTGTCATAAGTGCATTTAATTGAATATCTATGCACCTGGGTTGAGGCAGACAGTAAAGAAGCAAGCTGAGCCTTAGCTGGAGAATCAGGAGTGTCTGATACCAACTGAGAAGCTTGGGTAAGCAAGGCCAGAACATATACTTTTTTTTTACTCAGATAATTTTTATTTTAAATGCAAAATAAACAAAAACAGAAATACCTGTTTAAGTATTTACATTCAGCCTGACATGAGTAGATTTGAATAATAAGTTTATACAAAAATTATTAAACATAACTTATGATACAGTTGTTTTCATGAGGAGACTGATTCCACTTGTAAAGTGTCAATCAATGCCAAAACTTTCTTCCAGGGATTATTGACTAACGGCTTAGGAAACATTCTTAGTTCTTTAGTTTTTAACTCCATTAATACCGTCTTCTTCAGTAAACACAAAAAATCGTCTCTACTAGGCACTGTGTTTGAGTTCCATTTCCTGGTTATGCATTTCCTAGCTATAGCTAGTATTGTCCACAGTAAGCACAGGTTATGTTTATTTATAAAAGAACCTTCATTTATATTCAATAATATTAAAGCTCTGGTCATGACAAATGTGTCTGTATAAATTGCTTGTAAGAAGTTATTAATTTAATTCCAAAAAAACTTTAATTTTCACACAGTCATAGAAAATGTGAGACCAATCAGTTTATTGGTCTGTTGACATCTCCAACATAATCCATTACTAGAAGAATTGATTTTTGAAATGTTATCAGGAGTTAAGAAGGCGATATGTAGGTATTTCCAGTTAAATATTCTCCAGTATTGAGAATAAGAAGTTAATTTAACTGAAAGTAGTATGTCTGATTTATTTTCTCAGGTTAAAGGTATCAAATGTCCTTTAGAAATATACTGCCAATATGCTGATTTAGGTGTTGTTTTATAATTTTTTATTAAATTAAATAAATAAGATGTTTCATTTTTCATATTTTCATTATTATATATAATTCCAAACAATCTAGTTATAAATTTGGGTGGATTTAGGAAAGAAGAGTTACTTATCCTATATATGGAGTATGTCAAGACATTCTGAAGTATTAACCATTCATGAGAATTTAAACTACAAGTTGACAACATATACTGCACATCTAAGACTTGTTGCTTTTTTATGCAATGTTGCCAGCATATTAATTTTTTTTGTTCCCAAGAGGTAACTATATCCCTATGAATCCTATCTGGAAAGTTCTTAGTAACACTGAAAGGGGTTAATATTGGGAACCGAAGCTTTAAATCCATATTCATATTAATAAATTTCCTAAAAGTTTCAAAAAGATGGTTGATTAAATTTGACTTTTTGGGTTTAGTTATATTATATTGTAAATTTAAACTCAATGAATACCATAATATATTATACTTATCTACAGTTAAAGTATTTTTTAACAATTTGTTTTAATTCATTATTATAATTGAGTGTAACTTCCAGTTGGATGTATAATTAGGGTTTATCCAATCTACCACAGTTTTAAGCAAAGTAGCCCTTATATAGGATTCAATATCTGGGAAATTTATTCCTCCCTGATCCCATTGTCTGATATGGTGAGTGTTTCAATTTTGTTTCTTTTAGGATACCACAAGAATCGTAACAATATTGATGTTATTTCCTTAAGACAGCTTTTCACAGGTATTAACCAAATAGCTTGTACTCCATAGAAAATGTTAGGAAGCAGTACCATTTTTATCAGTTGTAATCTATCTTCAAAATTTATAAATAAGCTATTCCACTTGTTCACCAGAGTATTTATTGTATCAATAACCTTTCTATAATTAATATTCAGCATCTCCTGTATATTTTCACTCAGCTCTATCCCAATGTATTTTAAAGTTGTGTCTTGCTTGCCTATGATGTGATTCTTATCCATTTGCATTTCTTTTTTTTATTCAATAACATATATTTTGACTTCTGGTTATTAAAATAAAGTCCTGAGACCTTGGGAAAGTTCTCTATCAATAAATCTAGCTCAACTAACACTTCTTTTGAGTTCGATAATGTAAGAAGCACATCATCAGCAAAGAGCATGATCTTGGAATTATATTGGTCATATATATATATATATATATATATATATATATATATATATATATATATATATATATATATATATATATAAATATATATGTATATATATACCTTTTATCTTTGGATTACTCCATACTAATATAGCCAGTATCTCTATGGTCAGTGCAAATAAAATGGGTGACATAGGACAACCTTGTTGAGTGCCTCTAGTAATTTGGATTGCTTCTGTATTAAAGGATCCTATTTTAACATGAGCTAAATTATTTTCGTAAAACTTTTTAATAAATGTAATAAAGGAGAGAAGGAAACCAAATACATCTAGAGTTTTAATTAAATAATCCCAATTTAAAGAATCACATTCTTTTTCTATATCCAGTCCAATTATCAAGCCTTCGGAATTTTCTTTATTTAAATAATCAGTTAATGTCAGTATCCTTTGTATATTATCATTTGTGTGTCTATTATGTATAAACCCAGTTTGGTCATTATTAATTATTTCAGATATTTGAGCTTTTATTCTACTTACCATAATAGACATGAATATTTATTTTATATATTTATAATTATTATTCAGTAATGAAATTGGTCTATATGAACTGCAATGACTAGAATCTTTATTTTGTTTTAAAATAGGGGTGATTAAAGAATATCTCCATGAAGTGGAAACTGTTGCATGAGTTTGAATTCCAAGTAGTGTTTTATGTAACAATTTGTTTATATTTGTAGGAAATAGTTTGTATATTTCTATAATTAAACCATCTATTCTTGGGATTTACCGATTTTACTCTCTTTGATTTTCTCAGTAATTTCTTTGTGTGTAATAGGTTTTGTAACTCCTGTTGTAAGTTTTCAGCAATTGTTTTTTATATTTCGGAGCATAGTTTCTAAATTTAATTGGTCCAATATAGTCTTCTTGTTTTTATAATGTCTTGTGTAATGATGCTTAAAAGCATCCAATGTATCCCCTAGTTCTGAAACTTTCTTACCTTTCCCTTCTTGCAAGATGTTAACAATAGCATTAGCTTTAGATTGCACATTGATTTTTAACAGACAGATTATGTAGGTGTTTTGGAGAAGTAGCATAAGAGTTTATTTTTAATCTCTCTATGGCTAAATTAGTTTTATGGTTTAATATTTCATTATATATTTTATTTAAATCTTCTATTATCTTTTTGTTCCCAATTGAATTGAACTCCTTTTTGGATCTGTATACTAAGAGTTGGTTTTGTAGTTCTTGTAATTCTGATTCCCATTCTTTAAGTTTATTCTTATACCACCTAATTGTTTTACCACACACACACACATTATATATATATATATATATATATATATATATATATATATATATACATATATATATATATATATATATATATATATATATATATATATATATATACATATATATGTAAGCTTTTAGTGAATCCCAGACCATTACTATGTTCACTTCTGGCTTTTAGTTTATATCTAAACAGAAATGAAGTTCACTAATTAACCACTGCTTGAATTCTTTAATTTTTGTGATATACAAGGGAATTCTAGAGATAAGTGTTAATGGTTTAAAATCCATTCGCATTTTTACACGGGAATTGTGATCTGATAAAGGACACAGGATTATTGAGAAGGATGTGATTTAATGTTGGAAAGCATGGGGGGTTTTCTTGGATTTGTTTTTCAGTGTTTTAGGTAGAGTTGTTATTTGAAAAATGAGGCCATTTTTCGTGAAAAAAATTACTTCGTTCGGAGTCAAGGTTTCATCTTAATTTGAAAACTATTTTTAATTTGAAACTGATAATGGGATGGGATGAGTGGTGTGATATATAATTTTTATATATATTATCATCAAATAATGTTTAAATTAAGTTAATTTTTGTTGTATGTTTTTGTATATGTTCTTCACATAATTCTATATATTTAAAAATATATTTATGAAAATGGCTTGCAAGGATAAAATTAAGTTATATTTATATATATAGTATATATTATATTCATGTTTATTTAAAAAAAATGAAATTTTATTTTATTTATAATTAAATATTTACATATATAATTAAGTTTATTTGCTTTAAGTAGTAATGAAACCATGGTAATTAATTAATAAATGGTGCATTAATTAATTAATTAAAGATTTGTATTATAAAATGAATTTGCACTCAGTAAAAAATGTATTCCAGGAGAAAGCGAGCCGCAGAATTAAAAAACCAGTATTGCAGCAGTTGGTGTTCTCCTTTTTGTATTTTACATGCCTTTTTGGTGAAGAAGTGGAGGATTTGTGTATATAAGGATGTGATTTTTGTAAGATCCTGAGAAATGTATAATTTGTCTATTCTGGATTGGGTGCCAAATCTATAATCTTGATGAGAAAATAGTAATGAGTTATCAACAGTGTTGCAAGTATCTTTCAAATTTAAAGCTTCAGTCCATATGTTTAATAGTTTGGCAGTACGTGTTAAGCATGGAAATTTTTTTGTTAGTGGTTTCAGATGTGTCAGTAATACAATTAAAATCCCCACCTATTATTACATTTCCTTTAGATGCATTTATAATAAGATGTAGGTGCTTTTTTAACTGTTCCCACCCCAATTCCAGGAAAGCAGTACAGGTTTACTAGTGTCCACATCCTGTTATTAAACTTCAAGATGACAATGCTATAAGACCATCTTTATTCTACATATTTGTGTACAATTTCAAGACTTAAGGAATTATTTTTCCCTCTCTTCTTTGATTTAAATGTGGAGCAGGCCAGGGTCATATATTCACTTGGGTTCCATATAAATTTATCAATTTTTTAAAGTGTGTTTCCGGTAAGAGTATTATTTGAGCACTGTTTAATTTCAGATATTTTAGTAGATTAGATCTTTTATTTGGGTTATTTAAGCCATTAGTATTTGAAGATAATAAAGTAAGATCCATATCAAGTTATTTTTGAAGAAGAGTGTCATCTATTGTTATATTTACATGGAATGGTCCCCTCCTCTAGTATTGATTTATTATTAATTTGTAGACAATCATCTATCTCCGTCAATGTTTCCTCTAAAGTAATCAAGAATAGGCTTAAGTCAGGCTTACTAAAACTAACTCACATCTTAAAATCTAAAATGCATACTGAAATTAAACTAGTGTGGTTTTTAAACTCTACCCAACATGGAATGAAATACAGTCCTAGTCCAACAGGTAGACAAGTCCGATGGACTATCACTCTAACTTTCTTTCCCATTTCATCTGAGCTCCATATATAGTTTGTAAGTGGAAAGTATTTCAAAGTACAATGATTATGATGTTATTACATTCAGCTGTTGGGGTTTAATATTTCTACATAACTTAATGTATGTATCCTTACCAACTATACATACATAACATATGGATCTGAGTTATGTTAATTATTAAACTCTTTCAGCTTCTGAGTATCCCCATTTCTTTTCATATTAAGCATAAATAGTAGGTGATTAACAATAGCAAGATGTGAATCTATACTCATATTTACATAACATTCTGTTTACTTTCTCACACCAGTCTTTTACCACATCCTTTTATAATAAAGAAAGTTATCTAAACCTGTATTTGCAAAGGCTTGCAACAAGCGGCATATATTATTAGTGTTATTCACATCATATAACAGAGAATCAAAATTTCAATAATATTGCTCAGTAAAGTTAGAATACATTTAAATTATCTTAAAACATGTCTATAAGGCTTTAATCTTAATATGCCTAAATTTGTCAATTATAGCTAGATTATACAAAAAACTTTCAAATCAGATATTTACATAGATATGAGCAAAGTAGTGTGAAGCACAACAGTTCAATATTATAGATCTATACCGGGTAATGTTTGCAGTGCAATTCTTGTTTAACTATGTTGTGATGCTTAAATAAATTATAATTCAAGTTTCTGTTTTAGCATTTATCCTCTTATTTGTGGAGCATAAATTATTCAAAAGGATATCTAAATATATTTACCAAACACATAATATGGTAATACTTCCTTAATTCCATGAGAAGGTTGACAACCCATCACAGCTTACTCTACTTATTGCTATAGTAACACTAAACAGAAACAGCAGTTACGGATAGAGAGCTGTTAACTGGCTATCCTGCTCACGAGTCTTACAAACTGTGAAAATCTTCACCTTTAAGCACTCACGAGCTACAATTTCCCTGCTCAACTGCTTTCCAGCTCAAAATAACTCTATTAAACGTGAGGATGCAACTTCCATTTGTGTGGATCTGTCATGTTTCTGCTTAGGTTGTCTGCCAGTGTGTTTTCCTTCCCTGGCAGGAATTGTACTTGAAGTTGGATTTGCAATTCCAGAGCCGTGTTCCAAAGGGACATGGCTAGTCTGCACAGGGGGCATGAATGAGTTCCTCCCTGTTTGTTTATGTACCACATCACTGTGGTGTTGTCTGTCCTTATCAATAGCTGGCCTGGATGCAGTAGGTCTTTGAAGGCCATAATAGCATTTTGTACTGCTAGCATTTCCTTTTGATTGATGTGTAGGTGCTTCTCTTTTTGGGACCATTTTCCCTGAATGCACTGATCTTTCATGTGCGCCCCCCCAGGCGTAGTCCAAGGCGTCTGTTGTGATGATTTGATTTGCTTGCGGCATGCAGAAGGGGAGACCTATGTTTCTTTGGCATGCTTGAGCCCACCACATAAATTCCTTTTGAAGACATGGAATGAGTGGTATAATTGTTTCCAAACTGTGGCTGTGTTGAGACCATAAGTTTTTTAGGTACCATTGAAGTTTCATCATATGCAGCTTTGCACATGGGATCAGCAGGATGCAAGATGCCATGAATCCCAGAGCCTGCAGGACTTTCCTTGCAGTCAGCCTGGTGAAGGTTGCCATTTTGCTGAAGTATTGAGATAGTTGCCCTTGCTTCTCTGGCGTGAGGTAGGTCATCTGGGTGTTTGTATTCAAGCTGGCACCCAGGAAAATTATTGTTTGAGAGGGTATTAGTTTTGATTTCTTTTTGTTGACTGTGTATCCCAGAAAGTTCAACAATTTTATTACAAACGCCAGGTGTTTCAGAAGTATGTGCTTGCTGTCCGCTTGGATCAGGCAGTCATCCAGATATGGGTATATTTGCATCCCTTGAAGTCTGCAGAAGGCAATTACTGATGCCAGGCATTTCGTAAACACTCTGGGCGCAGTAGATAAGCCAAAGGGCAATGCAGAAAATTGATAATGGGTTGAACCTGCAAGAAATCTGAGGTATCTTCTGCAATCTTGTCTGATAGGGACATGCAGGTATGCCTCCTTGAGGTCCAATTTTACCAGCCAAGACTCCTTGCCCAGCATGGGAAGAAGCTGCTGTAATGTGAGCGTCTTGAATTTTGGTACGAGGAAATATGTGTTTAGGATGGATAGGTCCAAAATAGGTCTCCAATATTTGTCCTTCCTTGGTACCAGGAATAGTCTGTAATAAAAACCTTGACCCTGTTCTTTTGCAGGTACCTCTTGAATAGCTTTCATGTCCACAAGAGCTGAAATTTGTTTTTGTGCCTCTGCCCTTTGATTTTGTGGCAGGTTTGGCATGCCTCTCATTTTTGGAAGGGTGTGAAAGTGGAATCTGTAGCCTCTGTCTATAACGTCCAGGATTCATTTGTCTTTTGTGACAATATGCCAATTTTTTGAAAATAATGCCAGTTTTCCGCCTAAAGGTGCTGCCATTAAAGCTTTGCTTGGCATGCAAAGGGGAAAGTCATTGTGTCTGCTTTCTGAATGACTGTGATCTATCTTCTCCACCTCTTGGTGTAGGTGTTTGCCATTGTCTGGCTCTAAATGATCCTTGAGATTGCCCTCTACCCCTCGGGCGCCTGTATCTGCCTCTTTGAGGTCTGTCCATGGCTGGAAAGGACCAATTTTTTGAAGGCCAGTTTCTGCTGAAACGTGGAGGTTGTACCTGTAGGAAATCTTTCACTGTTTGCATTGAACTTGCCTTTTCCTCCATTTTCTTTAGTACCTCCTCAGCTTTAACACCAAACAATACACCTTTTTGAAGAGGTGCATCTAGTAATTTAGCTTTGACATGATCTGGTAAGGTTTGCTCTTTGAGCCAAGCATGTCTACGTATGACAGACCCTGTAACAGCAGCTCTACGAGGCCTCTAAAGCATCAAAACCACAATGCAAGGTATGTTTACCCACTTGCTCTGCACTATGCAACAAATCCTGCATCTCCTTTAAATCTGGTTGCTCAGGTTGTGTCATTTTGCTTTTCAACTAAGATAACAAAAACTGTTGATACTTTAACATATGGAACTGACAGTTTAATGCCCTCATGGTTAAAGTGGCCGAGGTGTACACCTTTTCCCCCCATCTTTCTAAAGCTCTGGAATCTCTCTCTGAAGGTAATGGGTTTTTGGCGGTAGAGGCCTTAATTCCCTTGGGACCCTGTGAAATAGTTTCTGGGTCAGCAGCATGGCTTTTGTATAGGAATTGGTGTGAATCAGGAACCCGGTAATACCTGTCAGGTTTAACAGGAGCTGGAGGTAAAGAATCTGGGTTGAGGCTGGCTTCTGTGTATACATCATCTAATATATCCAAGACAGGAGGGATAGCCAGAGGCCTGTGCTGGTGAAGCAAGAGAAAATCCCTGAGCCTTTTCTTGGAATCTGAGTAATCTTGGCCTTCCCAGTGAAAGTGTTCCCTCAAGGTATGTAGGGTTTCCCCAAAAGAATAGTCCTCGGGGGGGAGACCGAGGGAATGGACTACTCAGTATCAGAGTCTTCAAAAGGGGAATATGAATATTCCTGGTCCTCAGAATGTTCTGAGGTAATAGAGGCTTGATCTGAGGAAGGGTAGTCTTCCTCCAATCTGGGCCTTTTGTCCGAGGGGGGTTGAGAACCCCTGATAAGAGTAATCAAATCCTCAGCCATTTTGAGCATCTGTTTTTTAGGCATGGGGCCTTGAGAGGGGCTCTGTGGGCCTTGTCTTTTAGTTTTCATGGCTGCTTTAGATTTTGTGAAAGCCTTAATGGAAAAGGAGGAAGGCCTGAAGACACCTTGAGAAGTGGCAGGCCTGTCTAAACTCTGAGTTTCCCGGCCAAGAGTGGCGTCGGTATCTGTAGTCGGAATGGGGGCCGAGGAGCCTGTGACCTCGGGCACAGAAGACAGCGCTAAAAAAGCATCATCGGTACTCAGGGGCTGCGTAGGCACCTCGCTGAGAACCGGAGCACCGGTAGTCAGCTTTAGCGTGGTGTCGGTAGAAGTCTCGGACATTGTATGTCGGTCTTTATCTTTGCGTCTTTTACTCAAAATTGGAGTCGGTGTATCCGACGACATAATGTAATTACATTTTTTACCAAAATAGTGTTGGGTGAACTCCGCCCGACGCTTAATAGTGCGTTTGTTGAATCTAGCACAAAAACGGCAGGCCGAGACGTCGTGGTCTGGGCCTAAGCAAGGAATACAGAAAGAATGGAAATCCTTATGCGGTATTTCCTTCCCACATGAAATGCAATTATTAACTTTGTCTGACATCGGTCTGAGGCAAGAAAAGTTTCCCCAATGGGGTACTTAGCTTTCAAGAAGACTACGGCTGAAACATTTTCATAAATCTCAGGAGCTGGCCGACCGGCACTTGCGAACTGCTTCTGCCTCGGGCACCGTGCGGCAAGAAAGACTGAAGAAGATGGCGTCGGCTGGTTCTTTTATACCCCTGCCACACTGATGTCAGGGAAGAAGCCACGACAACCGACGCCGGACCTAGACTTTGGAATTCGGCCGACCGAGGACCCGCCAGACGGCAGGATAACCCATCTGTTATGACTGCAGCTGTATGCACGATGAACATCGGAGAGAGACAATCTTCTCACATGAGGTTAGTCAGCCCTTAATGGCAACCGGAACAAATGGAAAAGATTACGTCCCTAAAACAAGACGTCATTGTGTGGTGACAATTTATCTGTACAGAAGTCCAATCCGGCTTTAATCCAAATGTTATGTTTACTAATTACATTCACACCTATCAAACACATTTTCCCAAGGATATATGTGCCGTGCTTGCATTATATGCTTGATACTAAGTGCACAACTCAGTCACAGTGTTCAGAAGAATTATAATACAAAGCTAAGTATTTATCAGCGTAGCACATCACGCTACTACAACACTTAAAGGAATATTTCCTTTAACATCGTTCATTCACTCAGTTTAAAAAAAACAAGCAACAATCTAAACAGTAAATTACTAGCATATAAAACCAACATTGCTAATGTTTGGTATTGCTGTATTAGTTAATGAAAATGTGTCATTTACTTAATGGTTGATCAGAAACATGAGAGAAATATGGTGAAACTTGACAATTAGGAATTTAACGCATTTGAGTCTATTAGGAATAAGGAATTAACTAGTCAAGTTACTATACATACAAAAGGTAAGAAAGAAAGGGAAGGAAAAAAGACAGGACAGTAAAGACTTTTAACTATTTCTATAATATAAATCAAATATAGCAAATAATGCATAAAGAAGAATACGAAATACGAAAATAAAATTGCCAAAGATTCCAAAGACACACGGCATTCTATAGTTATGTCAAGAATCTAAATGGCAATGCTCAGATGTGCTCTGAGCTACAAAAGAATAGCATTAAATACACTGATCCCAAGGATATTGCCAATATCCTGGCAGATCGATTAAGTGCCAACTTCACCCCACTCCCACTCCCTAAAGGGCCCATCTCAATATCAAAAGATTGCCAAATTCCGGTAATCATGGCCACACAGGTAGAAACCGCACTCTCCAAAGCTAAGAATACAGCATCCATGAGACCAGATGACATCCCGGGCTGTGTACTACATGAACTACAAAATGAACTGGCACCTCACCTAAGTGTCATGTTTAATCATAGCCTCATCTCAGGCTTCGAGCCCAGTGAGTGGTGCACAGCTACAGTTAACCCACTCCACAAGGGGGGATCCACTGTGGATCCCGGGAACTACCATCCCATCAGTCTGATGAGCCTGATCTGCAAGGCCATAGAATGTATTATCATGGAACTTATAAACAAAGACATTGGCAACCTTCAAACACTGGACCCCACCCAGTTTGGGTTTGTGAAGGTCCAATCTTGTCTCCTGAACCTGACTGGCTTCTTCGAATCAGTCTCCAGAGCTGTGGACGAGGGTAAGGCGGTCCACACAGCCTATCTCGACCTTGCTAAGGCCTTCGACACCATCCCTCACTCTGGAATCATAGATAAACTTACTAAGCTGGGCATAAGTCCCTACATCACTTGAAGGGTTGCCAACTAGCTCACTGACAGAACACTAGCTCACTGACAGAACACAGACTGTAGTAGCAGACTCCAAATCCAACTCCAGACAAGTGGAGTACCTCAGGGTTCAGTCTTGGGACTGCTCTTGTTTGGTATCTACTTTTCTGAAGTACAGGTCAACACTAAGGGCCTCTGGCTAACAAAGTTCACAGATGAATCCCCAAATTATGTGAATATTCTACAAAAGGGCCTTTTACAGAAACAGATGTTTGGTGCCAGAGCCATGGGCTCAAGCTTAATGCCAAGAAATGTATAGTTATCCCCTTTGGGAAAAACCATGTACCAATGTATTATCACATAGGTGGCAGTACACTAAACATCGAAAGTGTGATGAGAGACTTAGGGACACAGGTGGACAGTAGTCTCACCTTTGATAACCACATTGCCACAACAGTCAAGAAATCCTTCTATGTGGCACACCTCATCACTAAGGGCTTTTCATCCAGAAAAAAGGAGGTCATTGTCCCACTGTACTCATCCCTCATTAGACTCATTATAGAGTACAATGCCCCATTTGGTATGTACCTCACAAGACATCTGCAACAGGTGGAAAGCCCGCAGAAATACCTCACTAAAAGAATCACAGGCCTAAAGCAGATGCCCTATGCTGACGGTCTAAAAAAAACTCCAGCTATACTCTGTGGCATATCATCTACTCGGAGCTGATCTCTGCTTAACATGCAAGGCCATGTCAAACCCTAAGCTGTTGGGCATGCTCCATTTAAAGAAATCACAATCCCTCAGAGCCACACACTGCAGGGATCTAAACCTTGTCATCACAATGAACAAAACATGCTGGAGGGATAGGTTCCTGACCCAGAGACTCCCCATACTCTGGAATAGACTGCCCATACATGTCAAGCAGAGCACCTCCTTGGCCTTGGAACCTTGACAATTGAATGGGAGATAGGAAATTCACCCCAGGGATCACGTCAGTTGCCCTGCTAGACAGGGGTCCAGGAAAGTAAATATTGTGGGAAGAAATATCCAGGGAATTGTTATGGCTAGGCTTGTATAAGCCCATGGGCCGATAGCCTAGTACCAACCTATGAATCTATGAACACATACCTTTCCCTATATATTTATATACATATATATGTTACATATATAAATAAAAGTATAGTTTACATTACAGTTTTAAGTCTGGTATCGCTAATAATAAGGATGCAGTAGAAACTTTGAGAGACTTTACAAAAACTGCTATTTTAGATTTGTTTTTTTTGTTTGTTTGTTTTTTTCTTTTATACATCAGTCCAGGAATTTTTATCAGTGGTTCTCTTCAGGGATGGAGATGCCCACTCCATATCTTCCGGAATAGATATATTACTATTGTTTTCGATACATAGTAAAGCTTCTTCCCAGCTGTTGAAAGTTCTCATCTCATTTAGGTGCAGGATTTTTATTTTTCCAGTTCTGTTTTAATATTTTAATTAGTGGCTATGCCTTTTTCCTTTGTTCCAGCACTTTAGCAAAATAATCATTATCAAACCTTATTAGGTTTTGGTTCTATTTTATAGGGCTCTAGTTTTTAACACAAGTTATTTGTCAATGAAAGATAAAAACTTTATTACAATTTACCTTGGTGATGTAGAAGATGTCAATGAAGCTGTGTTTCCCAAAGTTTGATGAGCCCTTTCAATACCAAATGAAAAGCCTTCTTTAAGATCTAAAACCTCAGGAATCCATGTGCTTAAGAAGGAAATTATTATCTCCGCCGCCTGTTTTCTCCAGCAAGATGAAAATTCTGATGTTTGACCTTCTTTCCCTGTTTTCCAAGTCATCTACTTTATTGATAAGCCAAGTATTTTCCTTCAGAAGAAAGTCTCTCTGGATTTCCTCCTCTCTGAGCCTTCCTTCAATGTCACTCAAAAAGAAGTTTCAATAGTTGTTATCTTAGTCTGATGCTGTTGAAGCATTTCACATCTGTTTACTTTTGGCAGTTCTCTTTTAGATTTTGCAGATTATCCTTAAAATCATCCATTTTCATTGATAATTCTTGTAGCGTAGTAGTCACCAGTTTCAGTTCCTTTTTTAGTGTTAGTTCAGAATGACAGTTCGCCAGGTTACTAATTTCCCCAACTGTTAAAAGACTCCAATATAATATGACAGGAAATTTCTTACAGAAATCCACCAGAACTTGTAGTTTGTTATTTTAGACTATTATCTGACTATTCAAAGTGTTTTTGTTAGAAAAAAAATTAAATAAATTCCTGAATTTTAAACTAGTTTATGGAGCTCTAAAACTTTGCAGCCTTCGGTTAGCCATTCAGGCTTTGCCCCCGGCCAGAACGTATTATATTTTGACATGTGCACCTGGTAGTTAATGGCTCTGAAAGCCAAGGTAGAGGAGGTATACATTTTTTTTACCTAACCTTTTTTACCTAACCTTTCAATCATTTTGCTATCCTTGTCAGAAGGGAGCAAATTAGTATAGGGAAGAAGTTTATAAAGTTTGTCTGCAGAAACAGAAATAACTGCAAGATCTGCTGAAGGCCACTTGAATAAAAACTTGCTATCCTCAGGGACATTACAGAATCCATCAGGCCATTTACGGCCTGGACGTTGAGAATCGGGACTCTGACACACAGAAAGGCATCAAGAAAAACAGGGAGAACTGAAGGGCTGGCCAAGGGAGATGGAGAGTCCATCTGCAGCAGATATAATTATGTCTTTTTAACTTCTGATACTTGACTACTTTCCCATTTGAGGAAATCTCTCATTCTAGAAATAGTTTCTTCAAAGGTCAATTCTTCTTTAGGAGAATCCCCACTGTTAGAATCTAATTCAGGAGAAGCATAGCCTAAAGGTGACTTTATTTGAGATGTGTTGATTAAAGATTCATCTGGTGAAGAAGAAATGTTAATTAAAGATTTATCTGGAGAAAACGTTTCTTCTTCTCCAGGAGGCTCCTGTTCCTCTTCTGATCTTCAGGGAGTGGAGGAAGGACAAAAATGGAAGGTTGAGCAGTGGATGGATTTAAGGCAAGGAAGACATTTAAGTATTCCCTGTGAGAAGGCCTGCCAATTTGGGGAAGGGTCTGGGAAGAGGAAACATGTTTTTGTTTTAAGTTTCTTCTTACCAGGAAGATCCCCTCTAGGTTGTAAGAAAATAGCCAATATATGCCTAGGTTCTTGTTCAGGCATAGGGAGGCTGGAGGAATTGGAAGGGCACCCAAAGAACATTCGAAGTAGTGGGTCTTGGTTCCTCCTTACTGCCCTGAATGGACATCTGTGATGACTCTGTGGATATGACAGTGGCTCCCTACCTAATGTCTTCCAAAATGGTACCCCGCTACAGGTTGGGAACCAGAGATCACATGGGCCTCCAGGCCTTCACTGTCCTCAAGAGGAGCTTCTAGATCCAGAGGCTCAGTTCAAAATCCGAGCCTGATCTTTTTGGCCTTCTTCTTTGGTGTCTCACCAGATGGACCTGCGATGCCCTCCATACCAAAAGTTAGCCTTTTACGCCATTGATTGTCAAGGTAAATTTTATGAACTGACAAACTAGTACAAGTGTCTTGGGGATGAACATTTGGCAAATCACACAAGACCTGTAATCATGTTTGACCCTAGGCAAAACAAACACTGACCATGGCTATCTTTATGTGGAATCTGATGCCTCAAAGGCAGTTGCCTTTCCTAAATGATGTTAACCCCAAAAACATGCAGCAGCAAAAAGGAACAATGATTTTCCCCATCAGGGCACTTATCTGAAAGCAGCAAACACTCAGCAATCAGACAAATGGTAGAAGTTGGCATTCAGATTGGTGGTAGAGAGGTTTTGAGGAATGGTACATGCTGACATCACCATTATGGCTTACCTTGGCTGCCTTGCTATGTGCAACAACGTACATACCATGCAGTAGCAAAAGTATTTTGCATACTGGCCAGACGTTCGGGTCGTCTAGGCAGGGAATCCCAAAGGTTATGAATACTGCAACATAGAAAAAGAAGGACATCTTACCATAACAGTAGATGTCTTTCTCTTCACTATTGCAGTATTCCTTACAAAAGGGATTTCCTTCCAAGGGCTGGACAACATCCAGCCAGTATACCAAAGCCTTTAGGTTGCTAAGAGTACGCTGTATATCACACGTATGCTCCCCATGTACAGTACACAGCATAAAGGTGATGTCTGGATGTACCATCCTCAGAACTGAGAGCCTCAATGGGAATGTCAGTCTAAGGATAAGATAGGTAACCTGTACATCCAGAAGAGAAAAGGACCAGGTGCAGGGGGGAGGGAGTGATTACTGCAACAGTGAAGAGGACATCTACCATTATGGTAAGTTCTTACACAACTGTACTATGTCCTTCCATTTCACTGTTGCAGTATTCCTTTCAAGAGGGAGAGTGAAAAAGCTCAGGAAAAAGACAGTGAGGAGGAAGGACCAGCAGAGCCCTCTAGGAACCCATGATGAATGGGTCTAGTAAAACCAATTCTGGCTCTGGAAATCACATCCAACTTACAGTGTTTGATAAATGAATGTAGAGAAATCCAAGCAGCTGCATCAGGGATGGAGTTAGTATCCAGACCCTTGAAAAAAGTGCCAGAAGAAACCACTGCCCTAGTAGAATGAGCTTTAACATGACAATAAAGGCTCTGTCATGAAAAGATTAAGAAAAATAAATGGCTTTAGATACCCAAGAAGAAATAGTTTGCTTGGAAACAGCCAATCCTAAAGACCTAGAATGAAAAGAAACAAAAAGCTGACTAAATTTATAAAAAGCCTTAGTCTTATCCAAATAAAATCGGAGTTGTTTATGCACATCCAAAATGTGCAGAACCTTCTCACTAGCAGATTGCAGAGAAGGGAAAGAGTAGGCAAATGAATAGACTGATTAAGAGACAACTCATACATCACTTTGGGCATAAAAGGATTAGCACAAACGGATACTCTGTCTTTATGGAAAACCAAACAAGGAGGACAAGCCGTAAGGCCTTAAGATCAACCACCCATCTGGTAGAAGTTAGAGCTAACAAAAGAAAAGTCTTCAAAGACCAATACTGTAAGGAAGCTGTAGCTGCAGGCTCAAAATGAGCCTGGGTCAATTTCTCCAAAACAAAATTAAGATCCCAGGGAGGATGTGCAAGCTTCCTGGGAGGTGTCATACGAAGGATGCCTTTAAGAAATGGCTTAGACTCAAATCTAGAAGCTAAAGAAGGAGATAAAGGAAGACAAATACAAATAGATGATAAATGGACCTTAACAGCAGAATATGCCAACCCAGCATGAAGGAGTTCAGAGAAAGAAAACAACCCACAGAACATGGATCCAAGTTATGAGAAAGACACAAAACTGAAAACCCTCTTCCATTTGGATATTAGGATTTCAGAGCAGTGGACTTCCTGGCCTCCTGCAGGACAACCTAAGCATATCTTCTGGAAAAAAAGATGCCTATTTGGAATCAAAATCCTATCACCTACAGTGTCAAATGAAGAGTGAGCAGGTGGGGACGGATGAGAGATCCCTTGTCTTGTGTGAGTAGATCTACATTGTGAGGTAACTTGTGATGACTGCCCTTGGCTAGATACAGAAGAAGATGGAACCAGTGCTGTCTTAGTGAAAAGGGAGTCACCAGCAAGATTTTTGGAGCATCCTGTCATATTTTGAACAGGACTTTTGGAATGAGAGGAAGGGGAGGGAAGGCATAAAGAAACATCCCCTTCCAGGAAAACGAGAGGATGTCTACCTTCCAGACCAGAGGACATGGAGCTCTGACACAAAAAAAGAGGAAGTTGTCTGTTCTGAGGGAAGGCAAAAAGATCCACCTGAGGAGTACTCCACTGGTGGGCAATGTCTAGAAACACATCCCTGTGAAGCATGCACTAGTGGACTTGTGTTATGGACCTGCTCAGAGAGTCTTCCACAATGTTCTGACAAGAGGGAATGTAAACTGCCTGAAGTGTCACTCACTACTGGATAGATAATTCCCGCACTAGAAGCACCAACCTACACAGGATACTAGATCTTATCCCCCACCCCATTTGTTGACATATCACATCACTGCAGTATTGTGTCTAAAAAACTTTTGAGCGGCCCTGGACAGAACAGAGGCTGAAATGCTTAAAGAGCTAACAGAAGAGCTCTCATCCCTTTGATGTTGATGTGGTCTTTCTTTTGATGAGGTGACCAAAAGCCCTGCACCTTTAGAGAGCCAACGGATGCTCACCATTCCATATCTGAAGCATCTGTGAACAGCTCCTAATAGAGACAAGGGGAGTGAAAAGGGAGCCCTGGATTGAATGTTAACTGCTGAATCCACCACTGTAATTCTAGCTTGAGGTATGGAAGAGGAGGAGCTAGGAAATCTAGGAAATTTAGGGTATATGAATGCTGAAGCCAAACTGAATTTAGAAACCAGTGAAGTTTTCTCATGTGAAGTAGAGGAAGCATAGGAATGGTGGAAGTCATAAAACCCAGAGCTCACAGATACTCCCTGGCTGTTACTGAGGCAAGAGAAAGAAGGGACTGAAAGAAAAGTTGTAAGAGTCAAGGGCTTGGAAGGAGGCAGGGATACCAGCATAAAGACAGTCTGGATCCGGCACCCCAGTAAGATATGAGCCTGTGAAGGAGTCAGAAAAGACTTTTGGAAATGTACGGTGAACCACAGGCTTTGCGAGAGAGAGAGATGGCAAAGTTAAGAAGCTGCAGAAGAGTCTCTGGAGAGGAGGCTTGAAACAATAGATCATTCAGGTAGGGTAAAACCTGTATCCCTCTTAGCCTGCAAAAAGCAATCACAGCAGCGATGCATTTGCTGAATACCCTTGGGGCAGTAGAAAGGCCAAAAGGTAAAGCAGAGAACTGAAAATGCCAGGAAGCAACAGAGAAACATAAACGCATCCTGAAAAGGGGATAAATAGGGATATGAAGATGAGCCTTCTTAAGGTCCAGAGAAACCAGATTAGCCTGAGAAAGCAGCAGAAGGAACAAAGTCTGAAGGGACAACATCCAAAAGGAGGGAATCTTCAGAAAGGTGTTCAAGTGAGAGAGATCTAGAATGGGTCTGCAAGTGGCTTCTTTCCTGGGAACCAAAAACATTCTGGAATAAAATCCTTTCCTCCTTTGAGAAACAGGAACCTCCTGAATAGTTCCACAAGTCAAAGGCCCTGAAGCACCTAGGGAAATAAAGTCAATTGTTCCTGAGGGAGCTGAGGAATACCCATGAAATGGGGAAGAAATTTCCAAACCATACAACACCCTAGGTGAATTAATGGACAGAACACATGTATCCTGAATACTCTGGAAAGGACAGGAAAAGATTAAGAAAAAGAGGAATGTGGTTGAGAAGAACAGGATAGTGAGAAAGCACTTGGTTTGTCAGGAAAAAAAAAATATGTGTAGTAGCAGTCTGGGTAACTTTTGCAGGAGGAGCCCTTTTACCACCCTTTTTACCTTTGGAAGGAGGGTAACAGTGCCTACATACAAAGGCTGGCTTATTAGGGTAATTCCTTTGGAAAATTAGGCACAGGAAAAACAAAGTTACGTTTCAGCTCTTGTAAGGCCTTATCCTTTTCCTGTAGGGACTTAAAACTGCAGCAGCAAACAAATACTTGTTATCCAGAACAGCATCCATCAGCTTAGCCTTAATATTGTCAAGCAAATCTTGAAGCCAAAGCCAGGAATATTCCCTCAACATAGAACAAAAAGCAACAGCTCTAGAAGAAACACCTGCTGCATCACAGCTGCACTTAGAAGAATGGAGAGCCGCCTGGGAGGAAGTCCCTAACAAGTACAGGGCAGAAGTCTTCCCCTTAGGATCAAGATCAGAAATAACCTGACAGGCCTGAGGAAAAAAAGAGCCAAAATATATCTAGCCATATGGGTCTGATAATTGACAGCCCTGAAAGCAAGGGTAGTGGAGTTGTATGGCTTCTTACCCAGCCTTTTCATAGTTCTGCTGTCCTTTTCAGAAGGAAGCAACTTAGATGGTTTCTCAGATGCCACAGACACCACAGAAGGGTCAGCAGATGGGCACCTATAAAGAAATTTGCAATTGTCAGATGCTTTACAAAACCAGTCAGTTTTTTGGGGGTCAGGGGGCTGGGAATCAGGAGCTTGAGACACATTAGAGGAGGCATCCAACAAGGCAGCCATCAGGAGAAACAATAGAAGGTCTAGGAGAGTTCATTTCCAGAAGCTCATAATACCTTTTTTTGACTTCACAGACTTGGGCACAATCCCATTTAAATTCTGGAAATTGTTTCCCCAAAGTAAATCTCCTAAAAAGAAGTGTCAGTTTTAGTGGACTCCTCTTCCTCAGAACCATAGTTTAAGGGAGAAGGTATCTGGGAAGAACAAGCAAGGGATTCCTCATTTGAATCCCCGTACTTCTCACAGGAATCCTGTTCTTTAGGCCTCTTAAGAGGAGCAGAAGACCAAGGGGAGTGGTAACAGAAACTCCTTGAGGAGGCTTCATGGTCATAAGGGTATTAAACAAACCCGGAGTAAAATTCTGCCAATCACTCTGAGGGCCCTTAAGAACTAGAGAAACATTTTTTTTTGTTTGTTTCTTCTTCAAGGGGATATCAGCCTTGTGAAACATAGAAGTTTCAGACCTCGGATGGCACTATATAATGGCAGTCGGTATCTTCTTCCTAACCAAAATCTAAGGACCACCCCTAATCCCTTCAGTAATTATCAGTCGCAGTTCCCCCTGAACATCTGTTGCAGACACAGGCAAGACCTCCAGGGATGTGTGATATGTTGGATCCATGCCAGCCTCCAACGTGGTCGCAGCAGAGAATTCTAAAAGGACCAGATGATCCTCAGTTATATTAGCCTCAAAAGAGATGTCATGCAGAGGTGGCACAACCAAAGAATCAGACCAAGCTTTCTTTGTCTTTTTCTTCGTGGTCAGCTGACCATCAGAGAGGAAAGTTCCTACCATAACACCTTTTGCTAAAAGCTTAAGACATTAGTTCTCTAAATAGATTGGCAAAGAGGAAAGCCAACTATGCAGAGTGTTTGGGACAAAAGCCTGACAAAAAGAAGAGAACGTACAGTCATGGGAAGCACCAAGACAAAATAAGCACTGCTTGTGATGATCTTTATGGGGAATATGTCTCCCACAATGGTATTACCAATAATGCACAGCGTATGACATTATTATATCTCAATTCCCCAGATATGTGATGGGGTAGTTATCAGAGTATTGGGTCTTTGGGTGTTGGAGCCCACAGTAATTTTACAGACACTGTCTGTCCATAATGGGCAGTACCTTGGGAGTGAATTTACTGTTCCCCATTCATTTATCCAATTTCTTTTTGTAGAGAGTAAGGAATGGGCTTTGTTTTACAAAGATGGAAGCTTATTCCACATATGTGGTAGCCTTTGGGATACAACTCTGTCTCTCCAGCAAGTTCTCCTAGAGTAATATATAATGTTCAGGCTCATGGAACGCATAACCCTTATATAATTTTTCTTGTGAATATGTAACATTTTCATCAGGGCTGGATCACAGAATGCCTTGTAAGTCAGAGAGAAATCTCCTTTAAATAAACAATATGAGATGGAATAAAGGAATAGGGCCTTCAGTCAGTCCGCATAAGACATGTCTTATGCTTTGTATTTTTTAGTGAGAAACCTCTAGGGCTGCTTCAACTGGTATAAGTGTCTGGTTAGATACATGCAGAAGGGAGCATTTTACTCTACTATAGGCCTGATAAGGGTCAAGTACAATGGCACTAGGACTTCCTTCAACCTTGATGCCATGCTTTTACTTACAAGTTGAAACACAGAAGGATTTCCTCACTACTGTAACTACCTGTTGGCTAAAGTTTCCATCTGTGTTCTCAGGTCCCTCATCACTGGGTCTCCTTTTAGGGGCGTGCTATCAATATTATAATTTGCAGGGAGATCTGATTTACCAAAGAATGCGATTATGCATTTTTTTAGCATTTAGTCTCAGACCATGGTTTTGACACCAGCTGTTTGTAATTTTTAGGCCTGTTTGTTGGATGTCAACATTGTTTGGACATTCAATGATTGCTCCCAGCTTACAGTCATCTGCAAACTTGGTGAGCCAGAGGCTCCCAACAATGATCTTCACTTCAAAGTATATACCAAACAGGAGGGGATCCCAACACTGAGCTCTGTGGGAAACCACTAGTAACAGGTTTCTTATCGGAATTGAATTCACCTATCCGGGCAACATGTGTCCTGTCAGTGAGACAGCTTCTTATCCAACTGATGATGTAGGGCTTTATGCCTAACGCAGTAAGTTTATCTATAATCCCAGAGTGGGTGACTGTGTCAAAAGTCTTGGTCAGGTCTAAATAGGCAGTTTGGACTATATTAACTTCATCCATGACACTGGTGACTTTCTTGAAGAAGTCCACCAGACTGAGCAGGCAAGAACTCCCTTTGACAAAGCCAAATTGGGTCTGGTCCAATGTATTAAGATTTCCTATGTCATTATTGATCAGGTCCATGATAATTATCTCCATGGCCTTGCATATTAAAACTGGTCAAGCTTGTGGGTCTGTAGTTCCTTGGTCAGTTGATGGACCCCTCCCCCCCCTTTTGCAGTGTGCAGAGGGACAACTATTGCACTCCTCCATTCCTGACCTGGGTCTATGTGCTTGTTCCTTAGTGCTGGTAGCGAGCATTTTGGGTATAATGCTGACAACCTGGTTCGTATTTTTTGTGTGTGCATGTGAGAGCTTTGCCTCCAGTGGCAATGTGTATCTACATCTCTCACATACTGAGCTTGTCTGTTCTAAAATTAAGTATTTGTCAGTGAACATGAGGCAGTTACTACACTGCCTCAGGATGCCCACATACACAAGCTCACAAACATAGATGACAGGGAAGGACCTATCCATTATACATGATCCTTAGTAGATGGGAAGAAGTAGGGCAGAGTCACAATGGTCTAGGTGACTAGTACAGTATAGTACGACCTGCAGTGGTGCTGCCCTCTGCGCAAACCAGCAACTCTTCAAGCAGCTATGAACAGTGAGTGACTATGGAGAACATTTCTTATACAAGATTTTAAACCGGAGAGGTTTGCATATATACAAGGCATGCACAATACGCAAATGGAAGGCTTTTATACCAGCAGGATGAAAATACTTTCACACAGTTAAGCCCTCAGGCCAATCAGATAAACACACACAATAAGGCTTCCCCCAGCAGTTCCCCACTCAGATGGGGTGAATCAGGCCTCTGCTCCCACCAGAGGACAGAATAAAACTCTGCTAATGAAAAATGAATGGGTTTTGAGCTCAAATGCAGTAACAAATTCTATACAACAAAAAGTAGAACTTCTGTAGTATCAGGAATCCTTGGAAATAAGTTCACACCCCTTGAGAAATGTTCTCAAATACTGAAAAATGTGCACAAATGTAGGAAAACTTCTAGAAGCACAGAAAAACTTTGCAAAACTTAGAAATATTTTGACAAACTCAGGAGAACTTTGATAAACTCAGAACAATTTTGCAGTATCGGAGGAGGTTAGGAAATATCAGGACACTGTTAAAGCGACCGAAGAGCAGTACAGTAACAAACAGATCATGTTTCTTTAACAAGTGCAGTCTGAAAAACAGTGATATTTATTTATTTAACATTTGTTTAAATGGAAAGTCCGACTTGGAACAAAGCCAATTTTCAGCAGAGGGCCGGGGGAAAAACACTCCAGATGCATGCCTTTGAAACATAGGAGGACACCGGAGCACCCGGAGAAAACCCACAAGAATGCAGGGACGACATGCAGACTCTGCACAGAAGACAGTCCACCCGAGACTCGAACCAGAGAACCCATTGCTGTAAGGTGACAATGCTACCGCTGTACAACTATATTTGATACATTCAAACAAATCAATAAATGCAGCATAGGACTGCTAAACAGCACTGATATAGTTACAGAAAGTGCCAAAAATAAGTGTATATTAGCTTTGTAGGCCCACAGATAGCTTTACAAGCAATCCAAGGGTTTTGTAGTTACAGGTGTCCAAGCTAGGCTCAAGGAAGCTCTGAATACATGAGCCTCTTTCCCTTGTTGTGCCATTCCCTCTGTCTTTACTTTCAGAATGTTACATTACTTTTTAGAACCTTTCTGTCCAAATTCTGACCAACTATTATAAGACGACCTCCTACTTTTTTGTTCACTATATGACGTCTCTCTCTGCCGTTGTTGCATTCCATGTATATTTTAATTCCACTTTCTTAACTTAATTATTCTCTCCAAATTCTGGCAATATTGTCCTATGATCTGAAAACACATTATCCCCCTATTACCTTCCCTGTAGTTCCCTCAAAAGCATAATAAAATTGATTTTGTTCCCAAATTTCAAGTTTTAGAGGTATACACCCCTTGTTTCCCATTAAGTAACAAGGCACAGCCTAATATTTCTCTACAATTTTTTTTTTCATTTCCCTATTCATTTTCGTCTTTATTTCTTTCTCTGAAGTCGCAGTTAAAAATTTACCAAAGGACTATATCCATATTTGATATATCATATTTTTATCTCATCAGGCATCTCTGTTCATTCTTTCTTTTAATCCGTATCGTCACTTGCACCACTCTTATTCTCAATGTACTTTGTCTGATCCAAAAAATAATTACCACCATTCTACCTGGAATTATTACTATCACGTCCAACATTACTATACTGGCCATCCCAGAGTATTCCCCCCTTTTCCATGCTCCAAAGCACTATAAATTCTGAAAATGTAAGCTTTGTTCTGTGTTTAGAAATCTCACATTTAGTAAACAAATACTATCTTATTTCACATTTCTACACAGTTTACATACTGTAACATGTTTTACTTCATAGTTTATACTTCTAAAATTATTTACATTGGTACAGAATTTTGAATAATTACTCTCCATTTCTTTACTACTTTTTCTTATTCTACCTCCTACAAACATTTTTTTGATTTTTTGTCACTTTCACCTTCATGTTTTATTTTCTGCTTGTTTTTTCCTCGGTAAATACTGCATATACATTTTATATTGAAAAACCATCCTCAATTTGTTGTGCTTCAAGACATTCAATGTCATTGTTTTCAATTTCAATTTCAGTACATTAATCCCCTGTGAAAAAAATGTCCTTATCTATTTGCATTATTTCAGTTTTTAAAATGATTTGCAATTCACTTTCTTCAATGCCTTCAGTGCTTCCTTTCCCCATTTCAGAATCAAACTACAATATGCCATTCTTTCATGCATTTTTGCACACTGCTGCTTACAATTTTTATAATATGTACCTTTCAACACACTGATTACATTTCTTTTTATCACACTCACAAATAGGATATGCTTCACTTTGTTTTCCCATCCATCATAATTACATAAGGTATATTCCATTGTTTGTTTTCCACAAAGTTTGGAATTAACTCCCACTTCCCATGCACTATTCCATACATTTCTTATTCTAATTATTTAATTTTAGTTTTGATCACCTCATCAGTTCTAAGCAGCAGAGACAGTATTTTGCACATTTGAACTGGCAAACACACATTCACTCCATGGGAAAATAAGGTTTCTTTCTTATCTACCAAAAGCAAAAATATCTCCAATAACTGAAAAGATTTTAAAGTTACATCACAAAAAAATTTGGAGCTTACCTGAATTAATGAACATATTTTTGCAGCACTAAAATGCAAGAGCTCCATCAAGTTGTGCTAAAGTATCTACACAATTTATTTTTATTCTTTATAGTGGGTCTTGCATACTGCTTTAAACACAGCCCCACCTGTTTTTTTATTTCCTTTCAGCTGCCGTTCTAGCATAATTACATTTTCTGGCAGCATTACATTTTCAGTTCATAATGACTGCATTTCTGTCCTCTTCCACTTGCAAATTCAACCTACCAAAAGGACGTCTCAGTTTCTTTCCAACACAGAATCACAATTTTCTACTGCATCTTCTTAGGATATACTAAGATTATTTGCAGATTTATGCATATCCAAATTAATTAAAACAGTGTCAGCCAAACCTCATTCACCTAGTACAGTAACCACTGTCTCAGCATGTTCTAAATATACCGCATTTTCCTTCTTCATATAATCAGTGAGAATCACTCCATTAGTCTCCACCATTTTGTCTCTCCTTCCAGCTAGCAGCAGCCCTTCAACACCCTCTGTTGGAAAAAGTAGGGGAGTGTTCCTGGTACCTGACCAAATTTCCTCTAGTTAGTATGACCACCAACTTGAGTCTCACAGGAAGATAGACTACTGGCTTACTAGAACTAACCCAGTCAACAAAACAAATACATAAATAATTTTGTATTAACGTGCTACTTAACCTCTTATCTACTTCTCTGCTGAATTTAATGCTGAACACTTCTGCTACGCATTTCAGATTGAATGCTGCTTTCAGAATCCAAGTAAAGTTCACTGAAACTTATGCTTGGTCAATACCCCAAGTCTCACATGAAAGCATAATGGGATGGTACAGTGACATAGCAAAGACTGTTGCCACCTTACAGCAAAATCTCGCTCAGTTTGATTCTTTGCTGGGGTACCTTTAGTGCATATTTTGCATGTCCCTCCTGCATGTACAAATTTTCTCTGGGTGCTTCAGTTTGTTCCCATCTCCCACATACATGATTTACGTGAACTAGCATTCTCCAAATTGCCCATATGGGGGTGTTTGTGTGCTGTGCACTGAGTGAGTATGTACCTTCTATGACAGACAACACCTTGCCAGTATTGGTTTCAATGTTTTGGGTGCCTGAATAGGATAGGCTCCAGCATCCCCAAAATAATGTGAAGGGTAAGGCTGGTTATCAAAAATTGAATGGTCAATTTTCTTGTCCAGCTGCACTCCTTCAGTGTTAACATCGCTGTTGTTCATTTCTGGGGCCCATGCTTCCTTAACTGTTTGTATTGTTTGGATTTCATTTTTATTTTGAACCTACTGATTAAGGCACCTCTGAAGAAAAGAGAGCACCCACACAGCACAACTTAACTTCAGTAGCTTCAAGGAGACCACCCTATGCATGTCTACCTTACCCACACCAAAGTAGCTGAATGGTTCTGCACTTGAAATGCCAATTTATAGCAGCTATATGATCTTTTATTTCCTTACAGATGTAATACACCCTTTTTGAGCAACATCACCACACTCCAGTCAGTGAACCTTTACTTTTCAAAGATATGAACTACAATGTAGTTGACAAAAAACAAAATTACAAACCTCAAATGCAATACAAACTTACATTCATAGGGATTAGATTTGTTGAGAATTATCAGGAATGCAGTCCAAGGGATTACAGAAGAGCCCAGCTCAATTACCCCAGCACACTAGATGGTTAAGTGACCTGCTCGTATTTACACAGAAGGCAAGCAGAGGGAATTGATCATTTCACTACAGTAAGCAATTCATTAATACCTCAGAGCCTTTAATCCTAAGTGCTAATTGCCAAAGAAAGAATGAAAATATACTGGACAGACTTTCTCCACCAGATTGATTGTTCTGATAAAATGTAATACACGGTCTTACTTGAGGAGATTTCAAAAACTGCTAATACCATATTCTGCGGCCCTTGAATCAGATGTCCATAAAATGCATCTGACAAATTCCAACATAACTGCAACTAATACTGCCTTAAGGAGTTACACATTTACTATAAAGTATTGACTCAGACTGCCTAAGCACCTTTACAGGCCATCTGGTATGAGTAATGTAAGATCTGTAGGTTCCAGCTTATAAGAAACAGTGTGCAATAAAACTGATAAACACATCAAGGTGAATTAAGCACTTAAATCAAAAGGCTTTTATGAGCATGCACAGAAGAAACATGTCTCACAAGCACTGAATTAAATTTTATTTTAGCAATTCCTTTTTCAACTTGCTATACTATGCTTTCAAATATTCTACTTTGTCCAAACCACAAAGTGTTCCACAAATATTAGTTAGGCTTTTAGCTTTGATTTGTTTCATTTATTTAAACTGACAAGATACATTATTTCTTTATGTTCGAATGAAATAACAGATCCCACAATGTTTTCAAAGTAAAATAAACTTCAAGGCATTCACACACTCTCTATTATAACAAAATACAAAAATGAAAGCAAATAAATTAAAAAAATGCACAGATGACAAAGATATGGCAAGAAGAATTTTATTTCATCCATGTGTATGAATAGGAGTTTTCTAGTGTAGTACTACTAATTTCTGTCCTTCCTTGATAAAATTTATTCTTCCAGTAATGTCTTTAGACAATAGTAATGTAGATGTTGTGCAGTAGACTTGGTTGATTTAGTTACTGCTGAGTGCCAGTCCCTGTTTAAGTATGCTGCAGAATAACAAAATGAAACCACATGAAACTCAGGAATATTGTCAGGTGATGAACAAAGTTCAATCACACTAAAGCATATATGGCAAACTGTCAATGAAAGCAATACAAACCAGAAGGAAAGCACTCAAGACTGCAGCAAACAAATAGGCAGGCATTACTATGCTATGTCCATGACATTACTCTGGGGAAGAGAAGAGACAGTTGCTATGGAAATCATAACAGAAACAATTGATGGTACTACATTTTCTTTTACTGCCTACCACCATTCCTGCCAATTGTCCAGAATTTAGCAGAATGTCAAGATTTCTGCCTCATATTTTAGTCTGTTCCTCATAAAATGTGTGGTTTTCTGGCAAATTACTGAGGATTGAAGCCACTAAATAATGACAGTTATAAGAGTTTCAGATGTCATGCCCTTCAGAAAATGTACGCTAATATAAAACCTGCTATTCAATCAACTTTCTAAATTTATAAGAGAACTATTTAAAACCTGTTCCTGATGTTGTACCTTTGTTCCACTGAGAAATATGCTCAGCAGACAAAGACTCCTGTATACCATATTAAACAACTCTAATGGATGCAGTATACGTATGACAATCACAATGCTACGTAAGAAGCCTGTAACAATTACATAATGCATCAATGAATACATTGAAGTTGCTGAAGTGAAACTCCAAGGCAATATAAACTACCGCAAGAAAACTGATAATGCAATCAAAGCACACTAATTCATACTTGTATACATTATTACACAACATTTTAACTCATCACTGAAGCCAACTCAAAAATGCTTCAGTATTTATTGTATTATACCTAAGAGAAAATACCTGAAACCGTTCCCAACATATTTTTCAAAAACTTTCTAATTAAAATGTTAACAATATATTTTTCAATAATTAAACTATAGCCATAATCTCTTTCAGGTATAAGAATGAATGGCACATCTGAAAAGTGTGTCATCTTTCAAGAGTTCAGCATGTTTCACATGTTCAAGTAACATCCATCCACACATCTGCACCACTCCTCACTATTTACCCAAGCTGCATCAAATGACCCCTCTCAATCAACAAGAGCAGAAGCTCTACTCAGGTAACTTACCAGACTGTCAAACTCTTCATTCTGACATACAGAGTAAGCCCATCTACTCTGTGAAGGAACTTAATTTCTGTCACCCATAAACATGACCTCATCCTTTTATCACTATCCAACGCTCATAATGATCGGTGAGGATAGGGATGTTGACTGAGTGGTAGAATGAGAACTTCATCCAAAGGCTCAGCTCCTGCTTTATCACTATAGTCTGCTACAGCTGTCACCACTGCACCCATCTGCAGTCCTCATTCTGATCCACCCTCCCACAAAAGCTTCACTCAAACAAGATCCCAAAACACTTCTAGGTTTAATAGGCAAGTACTAGGCTTGCTGCCCTTGTGCGCCATTTTAAGCCTAGTCAACTTTTCTTTCAAAGGTAAGAATCAAACCCTGCACCTTATGTCTGTAAGGTAAACACCTTAACCATTATACCAATCCTCCAATTTTACTAGGCTTGCAGGCCAGGGAACCACCAAGGATCATAGTCCAAATTTCCAATTGCCCCAAAGAGCTGACTAAGTGACATGTTCAAAGTCACACAATAGGCAAATGAGGGCTGAGGGAATCAAACCCTCTAATAAGGAATTATAGCTCTCAGCCTTAACTCATTGTGCCAACTGCCAAACTAAAGTATACCCAGAGGCCTTGATGAAATTTGAACTTATGATCCCTGGCTTACTACACAAGTGCTCTAACCCTGAGTTACAAGGCCACAAATACCTCCCCCTAGGGTAATTGTTTCCTTTCACCTGTAGCAAGCAATCCACACTGTACTGGGAAAGAATCATAACCTCTGAATTGGAGGTACTGATTCTTATCCCAAGCACTTCAGACTTGATAACAGACTCTGTTGTGCACCACAGATCAGTTACTTGACAGCTGGATAAGGCAACACTATCTGCAGACAGAGATACAGCCATCGCATATCAAATTCACACTCCCCAAAAGTTCCCTGTGCTTTGATACACTGGCAATGAAAATCATAAACAGGGGGAAGCAAAATGCACTCTTGACTGATATCCACGTAAATTGTATTCCACTTAGCACAAATTTTGACACAACTCTTGCGCCACCAATTTAAAGATCAAAGGGCACATAGCAGAGACCCCAGAATCCTTTACCATCACAACATGTTCCATAAGGCATTTTTTTAATTATTTATTCATTTTTGTTTTTCGTAAAAGTCAGTCTGGGGTTGATCCCATTCTCAGTGAGGAAAAGAGAGAAAAGCACAGTTACTATTGATAAGAAATGCACAGATATATAGATAAATTAAGGTTGTAAGCATTTTACATTGTACAGGGAGAAATACTTATTTTTATGTATAAATTACAACAGTGAAGCATTTTACATTGCGTGAATCAGATATGTATGTACAGTTTGGGATCTACAGTTGAAATGTCAAACATTATATGTAAAAACTTGAATATGTACATGTTAGAAAATATGTATTAATGTGTGTATGCTTAATGCTAATTAATAGTTAGAATTAACACGTTTTTCATTCTATTTTATATGCACTGTGTTATATATAAATTGAGTTTCATATGAGACTGAAAAAGATGCTTTTTGAAAACTGCAGTGTGCTTTCTGAAACTTGCAAGATGCCCTCTGACCTGGTAATTGCTAGCACAGCAATATTCATGTTTATGCCTTTTGGAAATGTACTTGAGAAGCAAGTGCTTATCTGCTAGGTCAGGAACGAATGAATGAACAATACTATATTCTGTAAATGTAATGATTCTAAACAATCAGCTCTGTTCGAAGCATGAGAACATGTACAGCTGCAGAAGCTTAGCGATAATGTAGACAAAGGATTATTAGAGAAATGAACTGTTAGCTTTGTGCTTGAATTAGCCATAGTACCTTGAATGGTAACATAACATGTATCTAACTGGTGGTAATCAAGGCCACATTGTTTCCCTCAGGAAGTTTCTCACAAAAATTGATAAATCAGCAGAAGTTCGTGAGACTGATGGTCAACAAGTGATGATGAAAAGACTGGTAATTTGTTACGTCAGCTTGGTAGGCAATGTCTTGTTAGAGAATGTATAAAAATGAAAGTATTTCCTGTTTCTGGTTAGACAAACTCTGTAATAGCATGTTTTTGTCTCCTTGCTGCAAGATTAAAGTGCCTTAACCTGAACCTACCGTGTTTTGATCATTTTTAAAGTATATTTTTCCTTTGACAGTTTGGTCCTTCGGACTGGAAAGTACTTCTCGCTCTAGGCCTAGGTCAGAATTGGGCCCGGTGGCATGTACCCGTACGGAGAAGAGGCCAAATCGGCTCTTCTGTTTTGAAAGACCTCCGACTGAATTGTCATTCGAAAGAGGCCAGCCACTGTTTCTGATCTGGGATTGGAGGACGAGTCAACGATCCGGTGGATCAACTCACGGAGGGTCAGGTAAGGAGGAATTTACCTTTTTTTTCTGTTTTAAGATCAGGGACTAGTTGCAGAACTGTTTTTTTTTTTTGTCAGGAAGATTTGCATGTGCAGATCAGGGACAAAAAAGGTTACTGTCTTGTCATAGATCAGGGAAACAAGAATAGGTAGACAGTTATTCTAGATAAACTGTGAAAAGGTGTAGAACTGTGGTACCACGTGATAAGAAGGGTTACGTAACAATTTACAGCTTAGCTAAGGCAGTATGGGAAATCAGTGCACGAAAAGTTCCCGAGACCCGCCCCTAACTGAAGACGCCAAATATATGCAATTACAGCGTGCCGATAATGTTAAGTATTATACAAAATGGGTTGATAAATATAAATTTGATGGTAATTTAGATAAACTTGCACTTATTAAACTTGTCAGACAATTTAAAACAGACGCAAAAGGTCAATTAAAAAAGCAACGACAACGAGGAGTCCCTCAGGCACACAGGTGGCTTGAGGAAGCAAATCTCAGAGAACAAAAGATTAAGAATTCAAAAGCAATGTTCTTAGACAAAGAAGATAATAACTTGGTAATAGCAACGGCCCCTCCTTCGCCCCCTCCGCTTCTCTTACCAGAATATGAAGCGAGTGGACAAGCTGATCCACCTCCGCTATACCCAGCTGTTTCTACAACATCAAAACCGTATGTCAGGGATCCTATCAAGACTAGGTCTCGAACACGTAACGTGAGAGGGGAGATTGAATTATATGAAATGAATAGAAAATCACAAGCTATGAGTGAGGAAGAGATACGTCCACTCACAGAAGTACCAAATCCTCAGCCAGGACAGGATCCGACTCTCTTAGTTTATAGACCATGGACACCGGAAGATGTCCGGAAAGCCACGTGGGGAATTCCCCATCCGAAAGTGAATTTTAGAAAATTTTTAGAAGACTTACAGGGTATGAGATTAAGTTACCATTTGAATGGAGAGGAAGTAGAAAAAGTAGTTAGACAAATTGTAGGTCCAGATTGGCACATGATCAGTGGCGACTGGAATCCCCGTGACGTAGAGCTTAGACCACTCCCACATAGTAATGCAGAACTGGATAACAGAGTAAAGGGTCTGACAGACCGAATCTCTGAAAAATGGAAGCCTAGGGCTGATTGGACTTGCATTAATCAGTGCATTCAACAAGAAGGTGAAACGGTTGATAGATATTATGCTAGATTATTAGAGTGTTTTAATAACCACTGCGGAATGCAGATACCCGAAAATCAAACACATTATTCCCCATATGAGCAGCAGCTAAAGAATGCATTCTTAAAAGGTAGTATAACTCCAATTAGCAGCTTTATTACAAAGCACATGGTAGATCATCGAACAAGTACATTGCAGCCATTACTTGAATATGCAAGACATGCAGAAAGGCATTTTAATAGTAAAAAGAAGAAGAAAACTCAAGTATTTGCAGCAGAAGATGGGTCAGAAGTTTTTGTAGTACAAACTGGGAGAAATGGGTAAGAAAAATGCCCAGGGAAACAAACAATCTGATAAACGATCAGAAGATTTCGAAGAAAGAAAGAAAAGGGGTGAATGTTTTAAATGCGGGAAAAAAGGACATTTGGCAAGGGATTGCAGGCTAAATACGAAGGTGACTACGGAAGATGAGGATGAGGAATGACTATATGATAGTCAGGAATCACTGAATGAGAACAAACAGGAAAGGACAAATGCGAATGTGTTAGCAAGGGTAGAAGATGTGACAGAAGGGGTAGAAGATGTACATGAATCTATAGATGTTGAAGAAAATGAAATTTTAGACTTAGCGTTATTGAGCCTAGAGCTCTACTTAGCAGACACAAAACCGGAAGTTACTCTTCAAGTAGAGGGGAGGGAAGTCAAATTTTTGTGTGACTCAGGGGTGTCACGGACCCTGATACATCCTTCCAAATTACCGGAAGATTCAGAATCACCAGATTATATACTAGTGAAAGCAGCTAATGGACAGCTGTATCGGGAGCCACTCTCCCATGATATAGCAGTAACAGACCCCGTTTCAGGAATGACCCAGAAAAGTAAAATTGTGGTTTCTGCAAAATGCCCAGTAAATCTTTTGGGCAGAGACTTAATGCAGATATTTGGCATAGCCGTAGTTCCAACCATGCAGGGTATGGAAGCACAGCGACAAATGAATACTTTTGTAGTGCGACCGGAGGGTGAGGCATATTATTGGTACAGCCAGGACTTGGTTACGACTGGTCCAGGGGCAGTAACCGAAGAACTGATGAACACAGCCATCAGTAAATCCCCCTCCTTTGACATTGACAAACAACATTTGTTGCATTGTACTCTATATTACTGTAATAGACCAGGACCTGATAAAGAATATGAGCAGGAGTTGTTTCAAAACCATGCAAACAGGCTAGTGTTACGAAACTTGTACTGAGACACAGAAGGAAACAGTGTAATAAGCTGTTCATTGCCCCAGGAATTTTTAGCACTTTACAAATCTAATCGATTGCCACATGTTAGCTTAACCAAAAACAGAAGTTTGAAATGGGCAGACTTAGGAGAAAAAGTCACAAGGTGGAAAAAGCAGACAGAATTATAACTCTCTGAACAAGGAGTACAGAAGCAGAAATTAAATTGGATAACACAGACAAACCCAGCTGTGCACTCACAGGCCAGTGAGAATAGCTGAGTATTGCTCTTATTGGAAGAAGAGGAAAAAGCCTTGCGAGACATACCAGAGACTCTCTGGTCAACAGGAAATCAGATGTAGGACTTATTCGAACAGCAGGACCAGTTACCATTACGCCAAAATCGGCATTTAGACCTCAGAAAAGACAGTATCCCTTAAGAAAGGATGCAGAGATAGGGATTAAACCTATAATAGCAGCCTTACTTAAGGAAGGAGTCTTAATAGAATCTCCCAATTCACCATGTAATACACCCTTATTTCCTGTTAGGAAAGCAAACGGGGAATGGCGTATGGTCCAAGATCTACAGGCTGTAAATAATGCAGTTATACCCAGGGCACCAACGGTGCCAGATCCGCACATCTTACTAAATGATTTGAAGCCTCAGCAGAAGTATTTTTCTGTGATAGATATTAGTAATGCATTTTTCTCAATACCGATACACCCTGACAGCCAACATTGGTTTGCATTTATGTTTCAGGGGAAACGGTATACGTATACGAGATTACCACAGGGATATTGTGAATGTCCAACGATATTTGCACAAGAAATGGCAAGCAACCTGGCGGGATTTATCCCACCGAAAGGTAGTCAGATTTTACTTTATGTAGATGACATTCTGCTGGCAGCCCCCACCCAGCAAGAATGTAGAGAGGATACCATAGCATTATTACAATTTTTAGCTACTCAACGACACAAGGTAAACAAAAACAAACTGCAACTTTGGAGAAAACAAGTTAAATACCTGGGATATGTAATATACAAAGAAGGCAGAATATTAGATGAAGACAGAAAAACAGCAATATTACAAGTACCTAGACTAACTACCAAGAAGGAAATTATGTCCTTCCTGGGAACCACTAACTTTTGTCGGAGTTGGATACCAAATTATGCTTTGGAATCTGCTCCACTGACTAATTTGATATTCAAAAAGCTGATGGCAGCACAGGATTTATTACAGTGGACACCAGAAGCAGAAGCAGCTTTCTGCAAGCTAAAACAACTGATAGCATCTTCCTTAGTTTTAGGATTACCAAACTATCATAAGCGATTTTTCCAAACTGTAGACTGTAAGCAAGGTTATCAATGTTGACACAGCAACATGGGGACAAACAACGCCCCATAGCTTACTATTCATCACAGCTAGACCCATTGGCGCGATCCTTGCCCCACTGTGTACAAGCAGTAGTTGCAGCTGCAATGGCAGTGCAGGCTTCGGCCTCAGTAGTGTTATTCCACCCTCTCACATTGAGAGTGCCTCATGCAGTCGCAATCATTTTACTGCAAGAAAAAGTAGCATATCTCTCTCCTGCTAGACATCTTTCCTGTATGACTATACTGTTGAGCCAACCTCATATGACAATTGAACGATGCACAACTTTGAATCCGTCAACCTTGCTCCCAACCCCTGCAGATGGCAAACCGCACTGCTGCCTGCAGGAAATTGAGCAAAAGACATTACCTAGACAGGACCTTACAGATGTTCCCTTGGATGATGCCGAGGTGACATACTATGTGGACGGCTCGTGCAGGAGGGGTCCTACAGGACAGACTCTAGTGGGGTATGCAGTTGTTTCTGATACAGAGACTTTAGAAGCAAAATCTTTACCACACAACTTATCTGCACAAGCAGCAGAATTGATTGCCTTGACAAGGGCATGTACCTTAGCAGAAGGTAAGAAAGTGAATATTTTTACTGATAGTCAGTATGCTTTTTCTACTGTACATGTTTTTGCGCAGCAGTGGAAAAATAGAGGAATGATAACATCTTCTGGCAAACCAATTAATCATGCACAATTCATTTTAGATTTATTAGACTCTATTCAGTTACCTCAAAAAGTAGCTATTTGCAAATGCGTAGTTCATACCAAGCAACAGGATAGAATTTCAAAAGGTAATGTGAGGGCTGACAGCTGCAAAACAGGCAGCTTCAGCCTCAGAAGCTTTTCTTTTGAGTGAGGAATTACAACCCTCTTAGATTTTAGATTTAGAAATGTTAAAAACAATGCAGACACTTACTACAAATGTAGAAAAACAAAAGTAGATAAAACGAGGAGCAATCCTTGAGAAGGGACTGTACATCTCCAAGGAAAAGAAACCAATTCGACCATGTAACTTGTTTAGATATGCAGCTTTGTTGAGCCATGGGCAGAGCCATGTCTCAACAGGGGGGATGGTGCAATTAGTGAATCGAGTGTTTACATTACTAATTATACAAAAAAATTTTGTGCAGCATGCCATGTTTGTAACAAGCATCATGCACAAGGGGCACTGAAACCTAAGCAAGGGAGTTTCCCTACACCACCGTATCCGTTTCATACTATTTGTATGGATTTTATAGAACTGAATAAATGTGAGAATAAAAAGTATTGTCTTATCATTATAGATATGTTTTCCAAATGGGTGGAAGCTTTTCCAACTAAAAATCCAGATGCAGCTACTGTTGCAAAGGTCCTTGTTAAAGAAATTATACCTAGATTTGGCATACCGGAAAAGATTTATAGTGACAACGGTACACATTTCGTGAACCAAACAGTGCAACATCTTAGTCGCTATTTCGGGATATCGTTAAAAAATCACTGCGCATATCACCCCCAATCTGCAGGATTAGTAGAGAGGCACAATGGGGTGTTGAAGAATAAGCTTAGGAAATTGATGAGTGAGACACAAAAGAACTGGGTGCACTGTTTGCCCCTAGCACTGTTGAGCATGAGAACGGTTACAAATGCAAAGGGATAGACTCCTTTTGAAACTTTGTTTGGGAGGGCATATTGTACACCTCAGTGGAAACATCTCATGTCGGCAGAGCAAGAGGCTGACAGTTCACTTGCAAGGTATATGAGACGATTTTTGAATAACAAACTTTTGCAGTTAAATTCTGTTTCAGATAAAGAGCAACTGAAATCAGAAGCAGCAGTAGCCCCAGGCACCTGGGTCTGGGTGAAGATTGTGAAGAAAAAGAATTGGAGTTCTCCGAAGTGGGAAGGGCCGTACCAGGTACTACTGTCATCATCCACTGCAGTCAAGATTGCGGAGCAAGCATCCTGGATTCATTTGACACACTGTAAATTGGTTAAGAACTTTGAATTGGACAAAAACCTTGTTACTGTTGTACAAAGAGAACAAAATGGCCAGGTATAGATTGAATAGAGACATTGAGCAACCTCAGAAAATTTGCATGATCATTTTGATAGCTATGCTAATTACATTGTTCTTTTTGTTGTGGCCACTCCTTTTTCCTGCCACAAAAGTTGAACTGATTAAAAGTGATGGGCCAAACAGACTGGCATCCGAACTTTAACACTTATCAGGCAATTACACGTGTGTATGCTAAGATTTTTAATGTTTCGAACTGCTGGGTCTGCATGGCCATACCAACAGCATACGGGGGTTTATTGATGGCTGCTATCCCCCTAGGGGTCAATGAGACCTGGGAAAATTTGTTTTTTGACACAGTTGCTATTAAAGCATATGATAAAGTAGCACTGTATTTGCCTGTGACACAAAAAGGAATTGTATGTTTTTACAAAAATGATACCATACAAGTGGGTTAGAGCAAGTGTAATGTCACTGAACAATATAAATGTTATACAAAAGCAAATGATCTAGGTGGATCTTGTAGTACAGATTATAACTCATTTCTTAAGACTCTTGATCAGGTACAACGTAATCCTGTACTTTTTAAACAGTTATCTGTAATAGATAGGAAAATGTTTCATGCAGGGCAGTCATTTCGTAACAAAGTAACAACTAAAGTAGAGGACTGTTATTTTGTGTGTGGTAAAAAAGCATACAAATGGTTACCTGAGAATTGGTCTGGCAGTTGTTTTTTGGGATACCTGGTCCCGGCCATACGACACACTGCAGTTTTACCTCAGGGAAGTATTCGAAATACCCGAGATGTAACCAAAAATACTGTTAAAAAAACCTGAGAATACAGTGGGACAGATCGAGGCAGGCTGGAAAGACCATCATAGTGTGGGAACCAAACTTGCGCACATGGACTTGAGTGATGCTGTCATATTGTGGGCAGGCATATTACCTGCATATGGCGCAGTTAAATCGATTTGGGAGCTGCGAAAATCGAAGTGATGAGTAATGCAACTTTTTCTGCTCTTGAACTGATAACTGATGAACTGAATGCCATGAGAACTGTAGTGCTCATAAACCGAATGGCTCTTGACTTCACCCTAGCGGTGAGGGGTGGGACGTGCGCTTTAATCAAAGAAGAATGCTGTGCGTTTATTCCAGATCATCAGCACGAGATTAATGACTATCTTGAGGTAATTCAGCAAGTGTCGGCCATGACCAAACCAGGCCCAAACCCTCTGACAGACTTTTTCCAGAATTTATTTGGGGGGGGGGTTCCATCCTAATGAACATTTTGATTGCCATTGGGGTGGGATTACTCCTAATAGAAGTTTGTGTTTGTTGTGGAATCCCCTGCATGAAGAAATTAATCAAAGAATTTATAGACATATCAGTATCTGAGACTATGTATCAAATTGCTGAATTTGAAGAGCTGCTAGAATGTGAAACACTTTCATAAAAGTTTAAACTGAATGACTTTCTTAACTGCAAATCCTGATTGGAAGAGGTTAGGGAAAGAAGCAAACTGTTTATTCTTTTTGAAAATAGAATTAAAAAGTATTAACAGGAGGGAAATGTTAGAAAAATATGTATTAATGTGTGTATGCTTAATGCTAATTAATAGGAGAATTAACACGTTTTTCATTCTATTTTATATGCACTGTGTTATATATAAATTGAGTTTCATATGAGACTGAAAAAGATGCTTTTTGAAAACTGCAGTGTGCTTTCTGAAACTTGCAAGATGCCCTCTAACCTGGTAATTGCTAGCACAGCACTATTCATGTTTATGCCTTTTGGAAATGTACTTGAGAAGCAGGTGCTTATCTGCTAGGTCAGGAACGAATGAATGAACAATACTATATTCTGTAAATGTAATGATTCTAAACAATCAGCTCTGTTCGAAGCATGAGAACATGTACAGCTGCAGAAGCTTAGAGATAATGTAGACAAAGGATTATTAGAGAAATGAACTGTTAGCTTTGTGTTTGAATTAGCCATAGTACCTTGAATAGTAAAATAACATGCATCTAACTGGTGGTAATCAAGGCTACGTTGTTTTCCTCAGGAAGTTTCTCACAAAAATTGATAAATCAGCAGAAATTCGTGAGACCGATGGTCAACAAGTGATGATGAAAAGACTGGTAATTTGTTACGTCAGCTTGGTAGGCAATGTCTTGTTAGAAAATGTATAAAAATGAAAGTATTTCCTGTTTCTGTTTAGACAATCTCTGTAATAGCATGTTTTTGTCTCCTTGCTGCAAGATTAAAGTGCCTTAACCTGAACCTACCGTGTTTTGATCATTTTTAAAGTATATTTTTCCTTTGACAGTACAGTTACTAAAGAAGGATACATGTTTACAGACATGTTAGAAATTGTTAGGATGTTATGTCATTTAACTATTTTAAAATAGGAGTTTTTCAGCAGTTAAGTGAGTTGATTAGAGTTTCTACAGGCACTTGTAGTTTTGGCTGTCACTATGTTTTATAAAGAATATTAGTATGCAGTGGAATATGAGACAGAAAATAAAGAGACAGTGATGTCAGATGAGATAGGGATGAAGAGAAAAGATGGATGTACATGAGTTTGAAGGAGCTTAGCTATACGTGAGAGGAGAAAAGTGTTTATGAGCCATATTTTTATTGTATCCCAGACACAGCCAGATGTCTAATAAGTGTGGGGGGGGGTTGTGATGATTTAAATAAACTTAAGTTTGTCTGTCTTAGTTCTACGGGGATGGAGTTCCAAATTTTTGTAAGTTAGAGTAAAGTGAAGGAGTCACCAGCAAAATGATTTCATTTTGTGAAAGGGTAGTGCTTTGTTGTTGGATTTGAGGGTTCTTATAATATTATAAGGTTACACTGTACCTTGTAGAGATGGACATCTTTCAGGGCAGTATATTAGTTTGTGGGCTATAGTGAGTTGTGAATTGTTAAGGTAGCATGGAAGTTCAAACCAGTCAGGATCTTTTAGATATATGCAATGGTGAGTTTTTTTGAAGAGTATTTGCAGCAAATTTGGCAATTCCATTGTAGGCTATTTCTAGTTTGCATTTGGGGGTGGAGTTGAGATTAGTAAAGATAAGTGATGCATAAAGTA